>NW_022436985.1:1727831-1771414 GCF_009761245.1 Sapajus apella
GTCTTGCTCTGTCGCCCAGGCTGGAAAGCAATGGCACAATCTCACGATCTCGGCTCACTGCAACCTCCGCCTCCTAAGGTTAAGCAATTCTCGTGTCTCAGACTCCCAAGTAGCTGGAATTACGGGCACCCACCACCGTGCCCAGCTAATTATTTGTATTTTTAGCAGAAACAGGGTTTCACCATGTTGGCCAGGATGGTTTTGAAGTCCTGACCTCAAATGATCTGCCTGCCTCGGCCTCCCAAAGTGCTAGGATTACAGGCATGAACCACTGGACCTGGCCACAGCCATCATTCTAATCATTATATGCTGTAATTCACTCAATGCACTCCAAACTATAAGGTAGCTACTATTATTACTATTTCCATTTTATAGATAAAACACTGAGTCTCAGAGAGATTAAGAGATTTGTCTAAGACAAGAGAAAATGCAGATAGACCAGAGCCTTCTGCCTCTCATAAAGCATATGTTTGGTCTTTTTTCCTTACATCTTATCTGACATTTTGTTAAGACAGCTTCATTTTTTGTTGTTATTCTATCTTTTGTTTTATAGTCTGTTGACTCAGAGAAATTATAATCTATTATTCTCCTAGAAATAATCTCTTTTCTGTATTTTAAATTATAACTTAAACTTCACTTTTTTCTTTGCTTTAGTAACTTTAGGCAAAAACATATGGCATTTTTCTTCTGTGAAAGAGAATTGATGAATTAATGAACACTTTTTTCAACTCCCTTCCCTCATTTTTAATGTGACTAGTGTGTTCTGTGGATTTTTTTTATCACAACCACTAAAGATAGCTAATACTCGTTATTTTTATATCACATAATGTCTTTTCAGAAGAATAAGTTGTATTATTCATTTCTCAATAAAATCATCAGTTATTTAGTTAGGCCTATATTTTAGTGACTGTACTTTTCTCTTAATCCCTTCATATCATATGATATCAGGTAATATGTTTTAGAAAATAATTTTATAATCCCAACTCAAGTTGACTTAAATTTTTAGAAAATGCATCTTTCATAATTAGAAGCCTATAAATGGTACAGGACCCAAGACCAATGCAATGAGTATCAGTCTCAGTATCATTGAGGATCAGATGTGAGGGTGATCTGGCTATAACATCTGTCACCCCATTAATTGCCAGGGTTGATTCAGCTGATCTGGCTGGCTATGTGACTGTTCCCGTCCTCTCTCATCTCTCCACGTACATCCCTCCCAAAGCTGTGTGCTTGGTCAAAGAGGACAACCGTCCTCAATAGAGGAGGACTGTTCTTCGGTCAAGGGTATACAAGTAGCTGCACTCCCCTGCTAGAACCTCCAAACAAACTCTCAGTATCATTGAGGACCAATGTAAACTTTAACCTCAGACTGACAACAAATAGCTGGAGAGATTCTAGTTCCCACAGCAACATCCAAGACAAGGAGAAGAGGAAGAAAATAGCTAAGTGAAAAAAAGAGTTTCTCTTTCTTCATTCTCTCTTAGGTATAAATTTTCTCAGAAACCATTGGCAGACTTTCCCTCATGTATTAGAGGTCTAATTTCCACTTTTGAAATCTTACTGAGAGGAGAGCTAAAATGAACGTGTAGATTCACTTAGATTATCTGGGTCTATAATGCCTGAACTGCTATCAAAAAGCCCCTTAAATACAAGTAAGTTATTTATTTTGAGTCATCTTTTGAATACCTAGAATGTTAATGAATAAATATATTTCTTGTATTCTTCTACAAGAATACAAAATATTCTTGTAAAATAAATGTATCTAAATATTTCTATAAATATGTCTTCCTCATGCTTTTATTTATGAAACACAGCTAATTCTTGCATATGTAATTCAGAACTCAAAATATTTTTCTTCATGTCTAAATATCTGGAGAGGACTGTCAAGAACTGTGAATGATCTGAGATTTTCTCCTACATGCAAGCTAGCAAGTCAGCCTCTTACAGTTTCATACATGTTAGAAGATACTAGAGGTAATGGATGGTATTATGCATAGCACAGCAGGCAGCATGAGCTTTATGTCCTCAGTGGTCTCCTGTGGTTTTCCAAGTCCCACAGGGATGATTCAGAGACAGGCATTTGTGGACAAATGCCATTGAGAATGGTCTTCCAAAAGGACAACAACTGAAGTGGCATTTAGTTTATCTCTTTACCTTAAGACACATGATGATTTTAAGAATGCAGGTAATTTATTAAAAGATATTTTGACTTATTTTACTTCTATTTTACATTACCTTCATTAAAGTATGACAACAAATGTTCAAACCTAACGTGGTAGTTACAAAAAGTATACCTATTGATATGACATATAAAGTCCAAAATTATAGTTCCAATGACTAGGTAATTCTTTCTCAGGTCATAGTACAATAAGTCTAGCTTATTCCGTAGTGCTGTTCTACCATCCTCAACACAAGGCTTCCAAGTTTGCTATGTGGGTGATCTCCATTCTAAGCAGCTGAAAATGAAAAAGATCTCAGTGGATCATGTGTGGGATAGGTTTATGGTACATGGGAGGGAAAATTATTTTCTTTCTACACTTACTGAGCTCTTAGCTGAGCTCTCTAGCAACACACAACAGACTAACAAGAAAGAAAATAAACAGAGTTTTTTTAACATGTATATCTAATGTATATTAGAGAGATACCCAGAGAAATGAGTAAAACTTAAAGAAGCGTCTTAAGAGTTCAGACTTCAACTAAAACAGAAAGAAAGACACTGGAGTGGTGGTGAAACTGTGGGAGATGACCAGAAAAAGTACAGTAAACAAGGGTAAGTTTTGCTGTGCAGAGTTAAGTCTGTGCCTTCTTCATTGAGAAGCTTTTCTAATAATTTAGTCATCTATCTCTCCCTGCAACAGTGTGGGAGGGTTCCCTTACAAATGGGGATTTCCTTTATAGGTGTAAATTTTCCTTAAAAGGATAACCATCTACCCTAATTTGACAGCTTCTCCTTGTCTGTAGTTTCTCAAAAAAAAAAAAATAGCTCAAAATCATCCTTATGCCAAAGATGTATATTTTGGGGTGGCATATTTTGGTATCCTATAATGGGCTTGAAAGTGGCAAGCAACATTTTATCCACAATCCATTAATTACCCTGTGGTCATATGATCAAGAAAAGCTGGGAAATGTAGCTTAGTTTTGTGTTTAAGATGAGGAATTGATTTTAGTAGTTTGGCAGTCTCTTACAAATTAAACTTAGATAAAAGAGTCCTAAATTTAGGGTTTTAAAATTCCATCTCTAGAAGAAAATATTTAAAATATACACGTAATTTCATTTTGAATTTTTCTGTGTGGTTTGAGTACATCCACTATGGTATAGAATTCATTTCAAATTATTTTTCCACAAACTGAATGTAATTCTGATGTGACACAAATGCATTATTGTTTAAACCTTTATGACACATAGAGATTTAGGGGATTCAGCAGAATGATTTAATACCAACTCAAAAGAATGCTTTTCATAAAGTGGCAAAAATGAAAACAAAAATGGGGGTATTGAAATGCTTGTATCCAAAGAAATGAAAACAATTTCAAGTAACAGGGATCTTTCTTAAATATTTTATTATATTAAGAAGAAGGCAAGAAATCTGGTTTATTTATAATGGTCCCTGGCTCCACTTATTTATCCCCACTCCATGCAAAGAAGAAAGGGAGCAGTAAAATAATGCTTAGCAAGGTCATAAGCCCCAGCCACATGGAGAGAAATAAAAAGGGTGATTCAGCTTCTTATTAGTAAAATGTAACTTACTGGATGGCTTAGATCTTTGAACAATTTTATCAGAAATTCCTTCTTCCTTTTGAGGAACTAGAAAGCATACCAATATTGGGACTGGAAAATAGCCATTTTTTCTCTACTTATATCTATCTTACTCTAAATTGAATTTAACTTTTTTTAACCACTTCATTTTAGTTTCTCGTGTTTATAATCTCACTGTGATATTGGCATTGTTCAAATGTGCTTTGTCCATGATCTCTGCTTTTATCTCTCTGTACATTCTCAGCATTATTCAGAAACCATTTTTCCTTGTTGCTATGTGCAGTTTCTATGGTATTTTTTTGCCATTAAATTTGTTTCTCTAAATAACCTCCACACTTTCTCTTTGAGAAGAAGCCTCACAGAATGAATAAACATTCTAAATCAAGCTGATATCAGAAGATTTTAGTCTTAAAAAGTGAACAGGTGTCATCATTCCTCTCAGTTATTATGTTTAATGATAATGTTGGAGATATCTTGTTTAAATATTTAATTTAATATGATACACAGAAATTTAGAGAAAGATAAGAATTATATGTTTAATCTTCTTTTTACTCTCCCTGCTCAAAACCTGTTAGAGTATGTTGTTCCAACTACAACAAAAACAGATACCATTTATTTAGCACTTACTGTTAGGCGTTCAAAGCCAAGCACTCCTTTCTCTTCCACATCAGGGTTCTGGCTGAAGAAGTATACACATGAGGATCTCTGGCCAAATGGAAATCAAGTAGCAATTTTACTAATTTGTGCAAGCAACTTAAAATGCCAAATGCAGGCAATCTTTTACATGCTGGAGAAGAAAGACGAAGAGCTTACATGAAGGTCTAAAATGGCATCAACTCTATCACAAACCAAACCTCAATCTTGAATCTTCTTTACTGTGATATGTTACAGAAAGAGCTGGATCTGAAGGGGCCCAGGTAGCCATAAGGAAGAGAACTGCAATATTGTCTAATGTGCAAACTACCCAAATTTACTTGTGACAAGGAAGCAAGAACTGCAGGGTACTTTTTACATATATTTTATATAAGTTAATAAAAAAGAAAACGTTAGAGATGAAAACAACCTGGGGAGAGTTGGTTCCTTCTCTATTTTGTGTAGGCATATTTTATAAAATGGGGCTTGTTTTAAAATCTAATTCACTACGGAATCTTTTGGACATGGGATTTTCTTTGTGGAGTTATTTTGATAAGAAAAACAATTTCTTTAAAGGTTATGGACATATTCAGACTTTATGTTTTCTCTTCTATTAGTTTTGGTAAATTTCATAACTTCATTTAACATTTTGGTGTAGGACAGCTCTATAGGTGACAGACTCAGGTGTCCCTATTTCCTCAACTGTAGCTCTCAAGAATAGAATGTGATAGGAATGCAATACTCTGAGACAAGGAGGGGCTGGCTAGATGAGTCCAGGCTTTATTCCAATCCCCACCTAGAAACAGGATGCCTCTCAACATTGCCATGGGGTATATAATCTGGGGAAGCTGCTTTTGGGGTTGCTTCAGCTGTGGTGTGAATAGGGCACACACAGAGGAGACTCTATCCACCTTTCATAGCTTTCATAAGTTTTGTGGAGCTGGCTCACAATGAATCCCAGATGTCTCTTGTCCCTTGCTGCCTATTTGTAACTCATAAATCTGCTTCATGTAATTTACCACATACAAGTGCTTTCTGTATTACCAGGACTCCGATGACAAATTGGTAACCAGCACATAGTGAGTTTATTTGACTAATACAGGTATGTTACCAAATAATAATTGGTCTAAAAAAATCTTTAGCTAACTGATAAATGATTGTTTCGATTAATGAATATGGAATATCTCTCCAATTTGTGTGTGTGTCATCATTAATTTGTTTTTTTCTTTTATCTTCTTCTCTATGGTTTTCAGATTAGATAATTTCTTTTCTTTTTCTTTTTTTTTAACTTTTAAGTTCAAGGGTACATGTGCAGGTTTGTACATATACAGATAACTTGTAGGTCACAGGGGTTTGGCATACAAATTTTTTCATCACTCAGGGGATAAGCATAGTACCTGATAGGTAGATTTGTGATTCTCACCCTACTCACACTTTTCATTCCGAAGTAAACTGTGGTGTCTATTGTTCCCTTCTTTGTGTACATATGTATTCGATGTTTATGGTTTTTGGTATTATATTCCTGAATTGATTCACTTAGGATAATGGACTTCAGCTCCCCCCATATCCTTGCAAAGGACATGAATTTTTTCCTTTTTTATGGTGGCATTGTGTTCCATGGGGTATATGTTCCACATTTTCTTTATCCAGTCTACCACTGATGGTCATTTAGGTTGAGTCCATTACTTTGCTATTGTGAATAGTGCTGCCATGAACATATGCATGCATGAGTCATTATGACAGAACAATTTGTATTCCTTTGGATAAATACCCAATAATGACACTGCTGGGTCGAATGTTAGTTCTGTTTTAAGCTCTTTGAGAAGTCTCCAAATTGCTTTCTACAGTAGCTTAACTAATTGACATTCCCACCAGCACTGTATAAGCATTCCCTTTTAACTATAACCTGGCCAGCACCTATTATTTTTTGACTGTTTAATAATACCCATTCTGACTGGTATGAGATGGTATCTCATTGTGGTTTTAATTTGCATGTCTCTAACAATAAGTGATGTTGAACATTTTTTTCATATGTTTCTTGGTTACATGTGTGCTTCTTTTGAAAAGTGATATGGTTTGGATCTCTGTCCCCACCAAATCTCATGTCAAAATGTAATCCCCAGTGTTGGAGGTGGGACCTGGTAGGAGGTGATTGGGTCATGGGGGTAAATTTCTCATTATTGGATTAGCACCATCCCCCTTGGTACTGTCCTTGCAATACTGGATGAGTTCTCAGGAGATCTGCTAGTTTAAAATTGTATGGCATCTCCTTGCTCTCTTTCTTTCTCCTGCTCCAGCCATGGTAAATGCCTACTCCTATTTTACCTTCCACCATGAGGCCTTTCTAGAAGCAGAGCACATGTCAGCATCATGCTTCCTGTAGAGCTTGTGGAACCATGAGCAAGTTAAACCTCTTTTCTTTATAAATTACCCAGTCTCAAAGGTTTGCTTTATAGCAGTACAATAGTGAACTAATATAAAAGTGTCTAAGTTTTTGGCCGACTTTTTAATGAAGTTGTTCATTTTTCTGCTTGTAAATTTGTTTAAGTTGCTTATACATTCTGGATATTAGAGCTTTGCTGGATGCATAGTTTGCAAATATTTACTGCCATTCTGTAGGTTGTCTGTTTACACTGTTGATAGTTTCTTTTGCTGTGCAGAAGTTCTATAGTTCAATTAGTTCCCATATGTCAAATTTTGTTTTTGATGCAATCACTTTTGGCATCTTCATCATGAAATTTTTGCCTGGTCCTGTGTCCATAATGGTCTTTCTTAAGTTATCTTTCAGGTTGTTTGCTTGTTTGTTTGCTTGTTTGTCTGGGTGTTTGTCTGTCTGTTTGTTTGATTTTAAGATGGAGTCTTGCTCTGTCAACCAGGCTGGAGTGCAGTGACTCGATCTTGGCTCACTGCAATCTCTGCCTCCAAGGTTCAAGCAATTCTTCTGCCTCAGCCTCCTAGTAGCTGGGATTACAGGCACTTGCCACCATGCCTGGCTAATTTTGGTATTTTTAGTAGAGATGGGGTTTCACCATGTTGCTTAGGCTGGTCTCAAACTCCTGACCTTATGTTGTGCCCGCCTCAACTTCCCAAGTTGCTGGGGTTATAGGTGTAAGCCACCACGCCCAGCCATCTTTCAGGATTTTTGTAATTTGGGGGCTTACATTTAAATTTTTAATCCCTTTTGAGATGATTTTTATATATGGTGTAAGGAGTACATCTGGTTTTAATAATCTGCATGTGGCTAGTCAGTTATCTCATCACCATTTACTGAATAGGAAGTCCTTTTCCCATTGCTTGTTTTTGTGGATTTTGTCAAAGATCAGATGGTTGTAGGTGTGTGGCATTATTTCTTGGCTCTCTATTTCATTCTGTTGGTCTTTCCGTCTGTTTTGGTACCAGTACTATGCTGTTTTGGTTACTGTTGTCTTGCAGTATAGTTTGAAGTTGGGTAATGTGATGCTTTTAGCTACGTTCTTTTTGCTTAGGATTGCCTTGGTTATTTGAGTTCTTTTTTCATTTCATATGAATTTTAAAATAGCTTTTTTTTTTTCCTATTCTGTAAATTCTGTGAAGAATGTCATTGATAGTTTGATAGAAAATAGCATTGGATTTGTAAATTGCTTTGGGCAGTATGACTATTTTAACAATATTGATTCTCCCTATCCAGGAGCATGGAATGTTTTTCTGTTAGTTTCTGTCTTCTCTGATTTTTTTGAGCACTGTTTTTTAATTCTCATTGTAGAGATCTTTCACCTTCCCTGTTAGCTCTGTTGCTGGATGTTTTATTCTTTTTGTGGCAATTGCGAATGGGACTGACTTTCAGCTTGGACGTTATTAGTGTATAGGAATGCTACTGATGTTTGTACACTGATTTTTAATCCTGAAATTTTGTCCCGGTTATTTATGAGATCAAGAAGCTTTGGGGTAAAATCTATGGGGTTTTCCAGATATGGAATCATAACGTCTCCAAACAGGGACACTTTGAGCTCCTCTCTTTTTATTTAGATACCTTTTATTTCATTCTATTGTCTGACTGCCCTGGCCAGGACTTCCAGGACTAAGACAATTTATACTGCTCTATCATAAGATTAACTCATTTCTTGGTCAACTCTAAGCTCCTCAATTTTCTTCTCAGATATTATATTTTTTAGCTTTTAAATCTCTCGCTCTACATGGTCTTGCTCTGTTGTCCAAGCTGGAGTGTAGTCACATGGTTGTAGCTCACTGCAGCCCTGATCTCCCGGTCTCAAGCAATCCTCCTACTTCAGCCTCTCAAGTAGCTGGGACCACAGGCACGCACCACCACACATCTGGCTAAATTTTGTATTTTTTACAAAATTACAAAATTTACAAAACATGGTTACACCATGTTTCCCAGAATGGTCTCAAACTCCTGAGCTCAAGCATTCTACCCAAGTCAGCCTCACAAAGTGCTGGAATTACAGGCATGAGCCACAGTGCTGGCCCTTCACTTTTTAAGAACAGTTTTCAGTTGAGGTGGGGGTGAGGTTTTCTTTGTTTCTTTCATTAAATTCACATTTTCTTTTACCTCATTCATCATGGTTATATTAGTCACTTTTGTATCACTGTATCCTAATTCCAATATTTGGGAATTATTCTTTATTGATTGTCTTTTTTCCTTAGAAGGAGTTGCTTTTCCTCATTCTTCACATATCAAATAATTTTCATTTAATGTCAGACATTATAAATGTTACATTTTGATGGCTGTGGGTTGCATTATATTTCTCTGAAGGATGTTGATGTTTTTATTTTGGCAGGCAATTAACTTGGTTGGACTCTTATGTAAAAGCTCTTTCTTTTAATCAGCAATTCAAACTCAATTCAGGCCTTGTTTATTTTTTTCTTTTTCCTTAGATGGGGTGCTTTCAGTCTGTATTATGTGTGCCTGATACAAAGTGCAGCTAGTTATTTGTAAAAAGTTGATTCATAGAATATGATGTTTCCATATAGGGCTGTATTTTGTAAGGCCACACAACAAATTTCTGAGGTCATCTTACACACTGTGCAATGGCTACACAAGCCCAAAAGTTCATGAATTTTTCATTGTAGTTTTAAATTCCCTGAGCAATGCTGACTATGGCCTAAGACTAAAATAGTCATAATTGTTGGAAACCCATCCAACATTATTTTCTTCCATATTAAAATTTCCTCCATGGATTATTTTTTATTTTTTATTTATTTATTTATTTTTTTCGTTTGATTGTCTGGGCCTTAGTGGTCTTACATAAATGTCCTTGAGTATTTTCCCAATGTTTTTTTCTGGTAGTTTCACAGTTTCAGCTTTAATTGATTTTGATTTGACTTTTGTTTATAGAAGAGATAGGGGTCGAGTTTCATTCTTCGAAATATGGTTATCCAGTTTTCTCAGCATCATTTATTGAAGAGTGTGTCCTTTCCCCAGTGTTCTTATTATCCCTGTTGAAATAAATTAAATCCCTGTTGGATGTAAATGTGTGGATTTATATTTGGATTTTCTATTCTCTTTCATTTGTCTATGTGTCTCTTTTTATGCAAGTACCATCCTGACATGCTTACTATAGCTTTCCAGCATATTTTGAAGTCTGGTGGTATGATGCCTCCAACTTCATTCTTTTTGCACAGGATTGCTGTGGCTATTTGGGGTCTTTTGTGGTTTCATATAAATATTAGCGTTGTTATTCTTATTTCTATAGAGAATTCTGTTGGTGTTTTGATAGGAATTGCACTGAATCTGTAAATTGCTTTGGGTAGTATTGTCATTTTAACAATATTAATTCTTCCAATCCAGGAGCATGGAATATCTTTTCATTCTTTGTGTCCTCTTTAATTACTTTTATCAGTGTTTTATAGTTTCCTTTGTACATATCTTTCACTTATTTAACTAAATTGGTCCCTAGGTGTTTTATATTCTTTGTAGCTATGTAAATGGGATTGCTTTCTTGATTTCCTTTTCAGATTGTTCACTGTTGGCACATATGAATGTTACTAATTTTTGCATGCTCATTTTGTATCCTGAGAACTTGATGAGTTTGTTTATCAGTTCTAACAGTGATTTGGTAGAGTTTTTAGATTTTGCTAAGTATAAGATTATGTAGTCTGTAAACAAGACTATTTCAACCTCTTCCTTTCCAATCTAAATGACATTTATCTCTTTCTCTTGCCTATGAGCAAACTATCCATCTGACAAGGGATTAACAACCAGAATATCTAAAGAGCTTAAGCAACTTAATAACAAAAGAACAAATAATCCAAGTGAAAAATGGGCAAATGCCCCATAAATATGTAAAAATACTATGCATTGTTTAAAAGGCAAAATATCTGAATAGATACTTCTGAAAAGAAGACATAAAAATGGCCAAAAGATATATGAGAAAAAGTTCAACATCATTAACCATTAGAGAAATGCAAATCAAAATCACAATGCAATATCATCTCACCCCAGTTAAAATGGCATTTTATCAGAAAGACAAGGAATAACAGATGTTGGCAAAGATATGGAGAAAGAAGAACCCTTGTACACTGTTGGTAGGAATATAAATTAGTACACCCACTGTGGAAAACTGTATGGAGTTTCCACAAATAAACTAAAAAATCGAAATATTACATGATCCAGCAATTCCACTACTGGGTATATATCCAAAAGAAAGGAAATCAATATATCAAAGAGCTATTCGCACCCTCCTGTTTATTGCAGCACTATTCACAGCAGCCAAAATATGGAATCACTCTAGGTGTCCATCAGTGTATGAATAAGTAAGGAAAATATGATGTGTCTACAAAATAGAATTTTATTTATCCATAAAAGGAATTGAATCCTGTAATTTTCAGTAATGTGAATGAAACTGGAGGTCATTATGTTAAGTTAAATAAGCCAAGCACAGAAAAACAAATATTGTATGTCCTCATATATAGGAGCTAAATAAGCAAGTATCACGACAATGGAGGTTAGATTGGTTGTTACCAGAAGCCAGGAAGGTTAGCGGAGAATTGGGGTTGATTAATGGGTACAAATATACAGTTTGATAGAAGAAATAAGACCTAGTGATTTATAGCTCAGTAAGGTGACTATCATTTACAGTAATCTATTGGTTATCACAAAATAGCATTACTCAAATTATTTCTAGCATAAAGAAAAGACAAATATTTATGGTGATACATAACCAAATTAGACATGATATTTATAAATTATATGGAAGTATTAAATTAACACCTATTATAGGTCAATAAAAATATATAAAATAATAAAATAAAATTCCCTCTATGATATACCTATTTTATTTTTGATGTACTAAAGGCTGTTGTTCAGAGTTCATAGTATTTATCTCTGGGCTGATTAGTCTATTGTCACTTACTTGGCCCTCACAGAGGCAGAACTTCAACTGTACAAATTTTCCTTTATTGCGAGTTACGTTTTAGCTGTCATATATTGTCTAGTAATTATAATTACTCTACTTTGTGCAAAGCTGTGCCCTAGATACCAAGCTCTCAGCAGTATATAACATGCATAATGCTTTTCCATCTCTTTGCACATGAGAAATAAAAACTATAATTACAAACCATGAAAAATTTTGTGATATGTAGAAATATACATGATGTAGAGATAGAGAATAGGCAAAATGAGGAAGCTAAGCTACAAGGAGTAAAGACATAGAATGGTAAAATGAACTTCAGAGACTCAGGCAAAAATGTGAGAAGGAAGTAAGGGATAAAAGACAACACATTGATTAGAGTGTACACTACTCAGATGATGGGTGCACCAAGTCTCAGAAATTGCCACTAAGGAACTTATTCTTGGAACCAAACACCACCTGTTCCCCACAAACCTAGTGAAATAAAAATAAATAAGTAAAAAGAGAAAAGGCAAAATGACAGGGTAGCAATTCCTTATTCCAGAATTTGGTTGAATATACTAACAGGGAACTCCTCCCACGAATATACCTGGTAAACACAAATGGGAACTATATCTAGGGTGCTAAGCTCATTAGGTCATATCGTAGCTATATAGTAAAGTAAAGTCTGAATCTACAATTTAATGACGAGAAGTTATTGGTAATGTGAATGCCCAAGGAATGGCAAGTAAAGTGTTCATGCGCCCATAAGAGTCAGCGAGCTGTGACAGAAACCACAGTATACAATGGAGACTCTACCATGGCTGCCCCTTCCATAGAAAGAGTACTGGAAAAAAATCTATCCATTAATTCAAGAAAGTTGCAAAGTCACTTTTTTTTTCTTCAACATTTATTTTAAATGCATGTGCAGGATGTGCAGGTTTGTTGCACAAGTAAATATGTGCAATGGTGGTTTGCTGCATAGATCATTTCATCACCTCAGTATTAATCCCAGCATCCATAAGCTATTCTTACTGATGTTCTCCCTCCCCATCCCAGAGAGGCCCCAGTATGTGTTGTTTCTCCCTCATCCATGTGTCCATGTGTTCTCATCATTCAGCTTCCACATATCAGTGAGAACATGTTGTGTTTTGTTTTCTGTTTTTGTGTTAGTTTATTGAGGATAATGGCTTCCAACTCCATCCATGTCCCTTCAAAGGACATGATCTCATTCCTTTATGTGGCTGCATAGTGTTCCACGGTATATATATATAATATTTTCTTTATCCAGTCTATCATTGTTGGGAATTTAGGCTGATTCCATGGCTTTGCTATTGTGAATAGTGCTGCAGTGAACATACGTGTGCATGTATTATTATAATAGAACAATTTATATTCCCTTGGGTATATACCTAACAATGGCATTGGTGGGTCAACCAAGAAAATACTCTCATTCACAATAGCTGCAAAATGGATAAAATAGAGGCAGAGGTATTTCTTCTTCTAAGTCTCTGAGGAATCACCACACTGTCTTCCATAGTGGTTGAACTACTTAATACTCCCACTAACAGCTTAAAAGCATTCTTGTTTCTTGGCAACATCACCAGCATTTGTTGTTTTTGACTTTTTAAGAAAAGCTATTCTGACTGATATAAGACAGTATCTTACTGTGGTTTTGATTTACATCTTTCTAATGGTCAGTGATGGTGAGCTTTTTTTTATGTTTTTTGGCCACATGTATGTCTTCTTCTGAGAAGTGTTTGATTATGTCCTTTGCCCACTTTTTAATAACGTTGTTTGCTTTTTACTTGTAAATTTGTTTAAGTTCAATTTACACTCTGGATATTAGAACTTTGTCAAATGGATAAATTGCAAAAATTTTCTGCCATTCTATCTATTGTCTCTTCACTCTGATGAAGTATCTTTTGCTGTGCAGAAGCTCTTTAATTAGATCCCATTTGTTAATTTTTGTCTTTTTTGCAATTGCTTTTGGCATTTTCATCATGAAATCTTTGCCTATGCCTATGTTCAAAATGGTATTGCTTAGATTTTCTTCTGGAGTTTTCATAGTTTGGGTTTTATGTTTAAGTTTTTAATCTATTTTAATTTTTGTATATGGTGTAAAGACGGGTCCAGTTTCAATTTTCTGCTTATGGTTAGCCAGTTCTCCCAGCACCATTTTATAAAATAGGAAATCTTTTCCCCATTGCTTGTTTTTGTCAGATGTGTTGAAGATCAGATGGTTGCAGGTGTGCGGTCTTATTTCTGAGTTCTCTATTGTGTTCCATTGGTCAATGTGTCTGGTTTTTTTATTTGTTTGTTTTTGTTTTTTGTTTTCTTTTTTACTAGTACCATGCTGTGTTTGTAGATTGATTGGAACAACATTGACTCTGCAACTTGCTTTGAACAAAATAGCCATTTAAATAATGGTGAGTCTTTCTATCCATGAGTACAAAATTTTTGTCCATTTGTTTGTGTTGTATATGATTTTGTTGAGTGGTGTTTTGTCTTGTAGAGATCTTTTACCTCCCAAATTAGCTGAATTCCTGGGTGTTTTATCCTTTTTGTGGCTAGTATGAATGAGAGTATTTTCTTTATTTGGCTTTCAGCATGGCTATTACTGGGGTATAGAAATGCTACTGATTTTTGAACATCAATTTCGTATGCTGAAATGGATACAGTTATTTATCATATCTAGGTGTCTTTGGGCAGAGACTATGGGGTTTTCTAGGTATAAAATCATACTATCTGCAAAGAAAGATAGTTTGACTTCCTATCTTCCTATTTGAATGCCTTTTATTTATTTCTTTTGCCTGATTGCCTTGGTTAGGACTTTCCACACAATGTTGAATAGAAGTGGTAAGAGTGGGTATCTTTGTCTTGTTTTAGGTCTCAAGGGGAATGCTTCCGCCTTTTGCCCATACAGTATGATGTTGGCTGTGGATTTGTCATAGATGGCCCTTATTATTTTGAGGTATGTCCCTTCAATGCCTAGTTTATTGAATCTTTTTAACATGAAGAAATTTTGAGTTTTATAAAAAGACTTTTCTACATTTATCAAGGTGATCGTGTGTTCTTCTCTGCTGCTACCAGATTGGGCATTCAGCAGTAGCTGTATCAAAGACACCCTTGGTGAAAGTCCATGTTACTAAGCCTATGCATAAACTCTGCATCTTCCACTAAGGTCATTTTTTTATGAGTCAATAAGGTAATAACAGAATTAGCTAGGGAAATGGGGTCATTTAGTCACTTGATTATTAACGCTATTATTAAGTTACATTATTAACATTTTCCTCTTCTGAGTTCACCCTCTGGTGAATATTCATATAATATACAAATATATCACATTCTTTGCACATTCAGAGACATTTATCCATATATTCACTTTCCCAACTTCTGCATTGCCTATTTTCCAATCATGTTCCTTTCCATGTCCCTGACTACCCAGCCAAACCATTGACTAAACAGTGCCTACAGACTAAGAATCAATAGAAACTCAGAATTCTGGAATTTCTATTTCAAGGGAAAATAAAACACAAAGTACACTGCTCTAAGTTCTGCCCTCTGGGAGAATTTTTCATCATTGTACCTCAAGGATGTCCCAGAAAGGGGCTATAATGCTATAGTTTTTTTTTTAATTTATTTATTTTAAGTTCTGGGTTACATGCGCAAAACATGTAGGTTTGTTATATAGGTATACACGTACCATGGTGGTTTTCTGCATCCATCACCCCATTGTCTACATTAGGTATTTCTCCTAATGCTATCCCTCCCCAATTCCCCTACCACTTGCTATCCAGTCTTTAGCCCCCCAGCCCCTGACAGGCCCTGGTATGTGATATTCCCTTCCCTGTGTTCATGTGTTCTAATTGTCCAACACCCACTTATGAGTGAAAACATGCAGTGTTTGGTTTTCTGTCCTTGTTTCAGTTTGCTGAGATTCATGGTTTCCAGCTTCATCCATGTCCCTGCAAATGATGAGGATTCATCTTTTTTATGGCTGCATAGTATTCCATGGTATATATGTGCCACATTTTCTTTATCCAGTCTATCATTGATGGGCATTTGGGTTGGTTCAAAGTCTTTGCTATTGTGAGCAGTGACACAATAAACATACATGTGCATGTGTCTTGATAACAGAATGATTTATGATCCTTTGAATTATATATTTATATACCCAGTAATGGGATTGCTGGGTCAAATAGTATTTCTATTTCTAGATCCTTGAGGAATTGCCACACTGTCTTCCACAATGGTTGAACTAATTTACACTCCTACCAACAGTGTAAAAGTGTTCCTATTTCTTCATATCCTCTCCAGCATCTGTTGCCTCCTGATTTTTTAATGATCACCATTCTAATTGGCATGAGATGGTATCTCAATGTGATTTTGATTGGCAATTCTCTAATGATCAGTGATGAGCTTTTTTTTCATATGTTTTTTGGCTGCATAAATATCTTCTTTTGAGAAATGTCTGTTCATATACTTCACCCACTTTTTGATGGGGTTGCTTTTTTTTTTCTTGCAAATTTTTTAAAGTTCATTGTAGATTCTGGATATTGCCCTTTTTCAGATGGATAGATTGCAAAATTTTTTTCCATTTTTTTGGCTGTCAGTTCACTGTAATGATAGTATCTTTTGTCATGCAGAAGCTCGTAAGTTTAATTAGATTCCATTTGTTTATTTTGGCTTTTGTTGTCGTTGCTTTTGGTGTTTCAGTCATGAAGTACTTGCCCATACCTATGTCCTAAATGGTATTAACTAGGTTTTTCTAGGGTTTTTATGGTTTTAGGTCCTATGTTTAAAACTTTAATCCATCTGGAGCTAATTTTTATATAAGGTGTAAGGAAGGGATCCAGTTTCTGCTTTCTGCATATGGCTAGCCAGTTTTCCCAACACCATTTATTAAATAGGGAATCCTTTCCCCATTACTGGTTTTTGTCAGTTTTTTCAAAGATCAGATGGCTGTAGATGTGTGTCATTATTACTGAGGTCTCTGTTCTGTTCCACTGGTCTACATATCTCTGTTTTGGTACCAGTACCATGCTGTTTTTACTACTGTAGCCTTGAAGTATAGTTTGAAGTCAGTTAGTATGATGGCTCAAGCATTGTTTGTGTGTGTGTGTGTGTGTGTGTGTGTGTGTGTGCATGAGCACGTGCGTGTATGTGCACATGCACGCTTAGTATTGTCTTGGCTACATGGGCTCCTTTTTGAGTCCATATGAAGTTTAAGGTGTTTTTTTCTAATTCTGTTAAGAAAGTCAAAGTTAGCTTGATGGGGATGGCATTGAATCTATAAATTCCTTTAGACAGTATGGTCATTTTTATATTGATTCTTCCTAACCATGAGCATGGAAGGTTTTTCCATCTGTGTCCTCTCATAATTCCTTGAGAGGTGGTTTGTAGTTCTCCTTGAAGAGGTCCTTTACATCCTTTGTTAGTAGTATTCCTAGATATTTTATTCCCTTTGTGACAATTGTGAATGGGAGTTCACTCATGATTTGGCTCTCTGTTTGTCTATTATTGGTGTATAGGAATGCTTGTGATGTTTGCACATTGATTTTGTATCCTGAGACTTTGTTGAAGCTGCTTGTCAGCTTAAAGAGATTTGGGGCTGAGCCAGTGGGGTCTTCTAAATATACAATCATGTCATCTGCAAATAGAGACCATTTGATTTTCTCTTTTCCTAATTGAATACCCTTTATTTCTTTTTCTTGCCTGATTGCCCTGGCCAGAACTTCCAATACTATGTTGAATAGGAGTGGTCAGAGAGGGCATCCTTATCTTGTGCCAGTTTTCAAAGGGAATGCTTCCAGTTTTTGCCCATTTAGTATGATATTGGCTGTGGGTTTGTTATAAATAGTTCTTATTATTTTGAGATATATTCCATTGATACCTAGTTTATTGAGAGTTTATAGCAAAAAGCACTGTTGAATTTTGTCGAAGGCCTTCTCTGCATCTATTGAGATAATCATTTGGTTTTTGTCTTTGATTCTGTTTATGTGATGGATTACCTTTATACATTTGCATATTTTGAACCAGCCTTTCATCCCAGGGATGAGACTGACTTGATTGTGATGGATAAGCTTTTTGGTGTGCTGTTGGATTCAGTTTGCCAGTATTTTACTGAGGATTTTCACATCAATGTTCATTATGGATATTGGCCTGAAATTGTCTTTTTTAGTTGTGTCTCTGCTAGCTTTTGTTATCAGGATGATGTTGGTCTCATAATGAGTTAGGGAGGATTCCCTCTTTTTCTATTGTTTGGAATAGTTTCAGAAGGAATGGTACCAGCCTCTCTTTGTACCTTGGGTAGAATTCGGCTTTGAACCCATCTTGTCCTGGACGTTTTTTGGTTGGTGGACTATTAATTGCTGCCTCAATTTCAGACCTTGTTATTGGTCTATTCAGGGATTCAACTTCTTCCTGGTTTAGTCTTGGGAGGGGGTGTAAGTGTCCAGGAATTTATCCATTTCTTCTAGATTTATTGGTATATTTGCATAGAGGTGTTTGTAGTAATCTCTGATGGTAGTTTGTATTGCTGTGGGATTGGTGGTGATATCCCCTTTATCATTTTTTATTGCATCTATTTGATTCTTCTCTTTTTTCTCTTTTTTATTAATCTTGCTAGCGGTCTATCTATTTTGTTGATCTTTTCAAAAAACCAGCTCCTGGATTTATTGATTTTTTGAAGAGTATTTTGTGTCTCTATCTCCTTCAGTTCTACTCTGATCTTAGTTACTTCTTGTCTTCTGCTAGCTTTTGAATTTGTTTGATCTTGCTCCTCTACTTCTTTTAATCGTAACGCTAGGGTGTCGATTTTAGATCGTTCCTCACTTCTCTTGTGGGCATTTAGTGCTATAAATTTCCCTCTAGACACTGCTTTAAATACGTCCCAGACATTCTGTTACATTGTGTCTTTGTTCTCATTGGTTTCTTTAGATAGTGACTACCTATTGTGCAGAGCCATCTGAAAGCCAGGCCAGAGTTTTCTCAACATCAATCAATTGATGAACAGTCAGCTGTTCAAAGTATGCTCTTCATCAAGCTATACATGTGGGTAGAGAACCAGAGAAAGTAATGCAGCAAGTGTAAGGGCATTTGCCAACTTCTTCATGTCACTTGTGCCTTCAGGGCTTGCTTAAAATGAGATATCTATATCTCTTTCTCTATTTAGATATAGATAGATAGATGATAGATAGATAGATAGGTAGATAGATAGATAGATAGAAAAATTGATAAGCTAACACACCAAGCCATATATCTATATATAATTGGCTGCTAATATCACATTTCCACTTGGTGGCCTATGGATAACTTTTTAGTCTCTACCAAGGCTCAGTAGCAAGCCAAAAGCTGTTTCTCAAAGGAAAGTAGTTATCCACAGATTATAGAATGGCTTTTCTCCAAAATACTAAGGGTGTGCACTGTGTTCCATAAACACTTCAAACAACATCCCTATCTACCACTGACACTCCAAACACCTTGGATCTGATCATTGTATGGCCCAAGTGGCCAATCAGCTTGCATGGCAGCCTGTGTCTTTTGTAGAGCCTTCTCTTGCTCTGGACTTCACTCAAAACTAGCAGATTTTTTTTTAGTTACTCATTAAAGGGGCCAGAATATCATACCCAAAGGAAGAATATGTCACTTATAAAATCGAAAGAGCACTTCTAAGCTTTGTGCCTCTTTTTTGGTTGCCAGAGGGGTCAGAAGCAACAACTTATCCTTTATCTCAGAAGGGATATATCAACATACTCTACCTCACTGGGCCCATAGAAAGTTAACAGAGGTTGAAAGGCCATGACTTTTGTATATTTATTTCCCATCCTTTAATACACAAGTGTTTTATGAAAGCATCTTGAATATTTGTTACATTTTGTTTGCTAGGTTTAATTAGCATATCATCAATATAATGGACCAACATAATATTTGGTGTGAAGATAAGGTGATCAAGGTCCCTGGGAACTAAATAATGACACAGGTCTAGAGAGCTGAAATACCCCTGAGGCAGGACAGTGAAGTTGTACTGCTTGCCTTGCCAGCTGAAAGCAGGCTGCTTCTGGTGGTCTTCACTTAAAGGTGTCAAGGAGGAAAAAAAAAAAAAAAACATTTGCCAGCACAGAGGTACTAGAGGATATCTTAATTTTCTCACCTGGTGAAAGCACCAACTTGGAAGTGCAACATCAATTGGAATCATCAGCAGATTAAATTTAAAATAATACACTGGGATTCTCTAAGATCCCTCTGTTTTCTGCAGATAGCAAATCAGTAAGTTGAATAGGAATATGATGGGAATCACTACCCATTCATCCATCAAGTTTATTACAGTAGCACTAATGTCTGCAGTCCTTTCATGAATGTCCTATTGCTTTGGGTTTACTATTTTTATAAGAAGAGTTAGTTCAAATAATTTCTGCTTGAACTTTTCCACCCCAATAACTCTCACTCCACAGATCAGAATAACAATGTGGGTATTCTACAGTTGCTGAATATGTCTTTTCTAATTATGCATTCTGGAAATCGGGAAATTACCACAGTAAGGGGTCAGTGACACATTGAGCCCACTGTGAGATGAACTTTAGCTAAAACTCCATTGATCATCTGACATCTGTTAAGTTCTTACTCCAACTGATGGACCACAGTGACATTTTGTGTCTTCTGGAACTAGTGCCAGGTTAAAGTCAAGGTCAAGTAATTCCTTAAAGATATGATTATTTCCTTTCTCTCAATGTACAGTAACCCTGCTAACTGGCCGTAACTCACTTTGGAGGCAGGCTAAGATTAACAGTACAATTTTCGCTGTGTAGCAGGGTCTTTCCTCAAGGGAAACCCTTAATTCAAGAGTTCTTCATTCAAAGGTTCTGAGTCTATAAACTGGCATGATTCTGGGAATTGACTGACAGGCAGAGACTCTCTGTTCTGGTGATTCAAGTTAGATTTCTGTTCACTCAACTAAAAACTCTTCTTCTTACATGAATCAAGTAAGGATTTAGTAGGCCGTCCAACTATCTATTACTTTTCTAAGGACTCCATGAACAACAGCCAAGGCTGTAAGTCTCTGGATTGCTTAGGCTCTGCTCTCTACTATGGTAGAGACTTTGTCTTTGGCAACCAAATATCAACACTTAGCTCCTTCCACCCCAGTATCCCGTTTTTCGCTTTGCATTTAGGGTTGCCAGTTTGATGGTAGCATTTTACACTTGAATTTATAAATGGTTTGGAAGAATGACCCAGGATGCTGGGTCTTCCCTCAAAAATTTATTTCTCACATTTTTAGTGAAAGATGTGCTCTATGAGCCCTCCTAGTGTAGATGAACATGTCTTTACATGATTAATCTAAACTAACATTCCAATCTCTCTAAGTCCTCTGGATACCCTCCTCTATAGTATACCAAATTATTTCTGACATTTCAGTTTCTTTTAGCATAGCTACCTTTGGGTCCATATTTTGGTCAATGAGTCAAAAAACTGTTATAGCCATTTCTAACATGTTGAGTAAAAACACTGTCCAGAATCTCTGCTTAGTGGGCCTTTATTAATCAATTTGGCCTAATCTAACTTTATGTTCTTTCTATCACTATCCATAACCTTATGATTTAAACCCATACATATCTTCAGATTTCTGCCTGTATAAATTGAAAATAATCATACAGTTCTTTTATTGTGTAGAGCACGTATTCATGGGTTATACCTTATACTGTACTCTTTAGAGCTTGCTAAAATTTAGTCTAATGAGTCTAGAACAAAGAGAGGAGGCTGGAGTAGCACTTGACTAGAATCAACAGTGGCTTGCAAGGCCAATACCTCAGGAAGGTGATATGGTTTGGTTGTGTCCCTGCCCAAATCTCAACTTGAATTAATCTCCCAGGATTCCCATGTGTTATGGGAGCGACTCTGGGGGAGGTAACTGAATCATGGGGGCCAGTCTTTCCCACACTATTCTGCGACAGTGAATGAGTTGAGCTCACAATATCCGATGGGCTTAACAGGGGCTTCTGCTTTTGCATCTTCCTTATTTTCTCTTGCTGCTGCCATGTAAGAAGTGCCGTTCACATCCCACCATGATTCTGAGGCCACCCCAGCCATGTGAAACTCTAAGTCCAATTAAACCTCTTTTTCTTCCGAGGCTCTGGTATGTCTTTATCAACAGCATGAAAACAAAGTAAAACAGAAGGCCCCTGCAAGTTTTTCAGGGAAAGCAGGCCTATCTTTCTTTAACTGGAGTAGAAAGGCTGCTTCTAATAGCAAAGAAGACTTAACAGAATTTAGGAGTTTGATGTTACCAGATCCATGGTCTCTGTCCATATGTCATTATATGAATTTTTCAGACCTTTTTTTTTTTCCTAATAAATGCCTCCACTTAGCAGAAGACACCATGGAAGGTAAGGAATTCAACTTACATAATCTCACCATTCAAGAGATTAGAGTCTGAGTTTGGTTTTCTAAAATCTCAGCCCTATGATTACAAAACATAGAGGTTTATTTCAAGGAAAATATAGAAGCTTTCAGGTCATTTGAGCTCAATTTGAGATGGGAATTTGACATTGTGAGCTCATCCTTGTCTCCCCCTACTTTTCACAGTGCTATGAAGAACAGCCTTCTCATATCATTATACTCCTCAATTTGACTACTATAAAATATCAATTATTAATACATTGTTACCCAGTGACTTCCCTTCAGTATGTATTTGATTAGGGGTATCCAAAGGTAATATTTTGCATATTTCTATTGCCACATCATATCATGGATGATCAGTGCCCTCTTTACCACTGAAAATAGAGGCATTAGTGCCTTTAGAGCTAATCAGATTAGAATAGCAATTCAACAAATCCCAAAACCTATTCAGAAAACATAATCCTTAATATACCTTAACCCTTAATTTCTTCATGTTCAACAGAGACCTCTGTTGAATCCTGACTGATATAAATGTTGGTACCAGGTGTAGGAAACCACATTCAACAGAGAAACAGAACCATTTATATATATTCAATGTAACTATCAATAATATATGCTAATATATTAACATATAACATATTAAATATATAATTATATGTTGAATTATATATGTTTAACAAAGAAATATATATGTTGAATATATATTATATGTTATGTTGAATATTTTGATATATATAACATCACCAGTTTTATATGTATACTTATGTATCTATTATTTATAATAAATGATTATAAATAAACAGAAACTGGTTCTGTTTCTGTGTTGAACATATATTATTTGGCTTATAAAGTTGTGGGGCATTGCAACGCCATTCTAAAATCTCTAAGGCTGGTTGTCGGGGAGGGCAGGCTAGAACTGTTGGGCATGAGTAGAAGCTGATCTCCATAGGCAGACGTTTTTCTTCTTTAGGGAAGCCTACATCTGTTTCCAAGGCCTTTCAACTGATTGACTTGGGTAAAGTCCCTTAGTCATTTACTATGGATTAGAGTCACATTTACAAGATATCTTCACAGTCAGGATAAGATAAGTGTTTAGTGAGAAACCGTGTACCCTAACTTAACACATAAACTGACCATTATAATAGTGAACAAGTTTATTATTGCAAATACTGGCTACTGGGTAGCCAAATAATAAATGAAGGGAAATGTGTAACAGAATCTAGGAGTTTGATGTTCCAGGCTCCAACATTATTTCTCTTCTATATGATGTATCTGTTCATATATTGCCATAGGAATTTTTCAGATCCAATTTGAAAAAGTATATCATCTAACCAAATGAGGAAGAAATGATGGAAGAAAATATCCTATGTGGTCACCCCAGTGAGTTAATGGAGCTAGGCATTGAGCATAAATAAAAATGAGATAAAATTAGACATTATCTGTAGCTGATTAAAAAACATACCATTATTTATTACCTTTCCAGAGAATTGGACATGAGTCTTATCAGGCCTCTATACCCAGCTACCAATTGGCTTAAAATACAGAGAGAGGAAAAAGACGTATTTTAAACTATACTATGCATATAGAATCCAGACTGTAGAAAATGTTTCATATCAAATAGTCCAGGTTTATCAGCAGATGAATTATAAAATAGGGAACTGTATGCTAAAAATAATCATAAAAGCTATATCAATCTTTTTAAAGAACAAACCATATTGTTTAAATATGCACACTTGGGTGATACTCTGAAAAAATAGCTCTTTACATGATAGATTATTTTTTATAGCTAAATGCTTTAGAATATCAACTACAACATTCTACATTTTCATGACACGCTCATGGAGCCAGATTTTCTCTTGTTTGGTGCCTAAAATCCATGTAAATAAGATTTTTTGCTTCATGGATTCTTGATACTAGGAGGAAACACCAGCGTGCTATTTATTATCAGGAACTCTCATAATTTCTGTATCTATTTCTTAGCATGTTTAACATTATCTTCTTTTTTCTTCTAATTAGCAGAACGATTTATCTTTATAGAACTTGCTCTTTGTCTTCAAATAGAACTGAAACTACCACTCCTCATTCACAGTCTTGCGCCTGTTTTACAGGCTTGGCTAGTCAAGGCATATAAACACATGGTTACAGTAACTGATACAGGAAAGAGAAAGAGACTTATTTAATCAACAAATATTTGTGACAAAATTTGACCAATCAGAGTCCTTCCAAGGGCATTTTCTCATTAAAACAGAATGCCATTTTCCCATTGGCATTGATAGGTTAGTAGGATATGAACCTGATTCTGCCAGTAGCCTTTTCACCAAGCATGTGGATAGAGAGTTTAAGCATGGGAGAAACAGCCTTGACATTATTAATTTCATGAATCCAGCAGTGCCTAAAGCCATGGACTATAGACTTCCCAGTTACAGAAGCCACAAAATTTTGTTTGGCATTATTACTTGTATCTAAAAGATTTTCAATAATATATTTAAGGATATTTGAAGATTTCTAGGACATAAAACAACATGGAGACTATGGATATCATAAGCTAAGATTGTATCTTTGCTAAAGACTCTAAGGCACAAATTTTATGCAATGCGAGAGAATAGAACTGGAAGAAGATTTGAGAACGTATCTTCATGTTACAGCACAAATGCATTATTAAAATGTGTTTTATTTGGTCAGAAATGTGTCTAGTAAAATGTTTACAGTCAATAAAATGTCTTAGAATTCTACAAGTTGAATTAAGCTTTGCATAATCCTCATTAATCTGTGGCCCTGAAAGTTTCTAGCCATAGATAATTTGATTTCTATTGCCTGATGGACAACAGATGGAAGCATCTTACTGGCAGTTGAAAATGTAGAACTCAGGCCTAGAAAAAGTTTAAAGAAAGGGAAAGGAGAGTTAATTTTGAGGAGAAAAATTGCATGTAATTATTTATCAAAAGATTGTATTACAGTGCCTGGAACAAAGTGAGAAATACACTAATAATACAAGGGTGATTATGTGCCAATCAGCAGAAAGTCATTTGTGATTAGGAATTGAAAACCTGTAAATATATCTTAAAATTGCCTCAAATTTGGTTTGTTATGTGCATCTGTACTTTTTTTTTTTACATAGTAACTATTTTAAAGTTAATATATATAAGGCTAGATGAATATATGTGTGCACGGATATTTACATTTTTTACAAAGATTAGAATGCTGTAATTTCTTTGAAGGTAGTTATTATTTCCTAAGCAAGTTACAGTTACTCTGACATTTAATATCCATTTACATAACATTAATAAGTTGAATCATCTCATTCAAGTTAGACATATCTAAACATGCAAATGAATGTCCAAAGCTTGTATTTTAACTGTGAAACAATATGCACATGCTTAGAGAAATACTCTAAGCAAAAATCATCATTGTCTTTGAGTGAAGGAAATAATTCATTGAACAATAAAAGCAATTGTATTTTGAAAAATATATGTAAATAATAAAAAATATATTACTTTGTGGTTTCTTTCACTACAAAGGACAGAAGTTGCAAATACAAAGTCTGGAAAATATATTTTGTGTATAGTATTATTAGACATTAAAAAACTGGCCAGGCTCAGTGTCTCACTCCTGTAATCTCAGTACTTTAGAAGGCTGAGGTGCATGGATTGCTTGAGATTAGAATTTCAAGACTAGCCTAGGTAACATGGAGAAACACCATCTCTGTAAAACATACAAAAATTAGTCTAGAATGGTGGTGTGTGCCTGTAATCCCAGCTACTTTGGTGGCTGAGGCAGGAGGATCACCAGAGACAGGGAAAATGGAGACCTCAGTGAGCTGTGATCATGCCACTGCACTCCAGCCTGAGTGATACAGTGGGACCCTGTCTCAACGCAAAACAAAATAAACAAAAAAAGAAAAAGAAAAGAGAAGAAAAGAAAAGCAAGAAACCAATAAAGTCCCTGAGCCATTTCCTTCTTACTGAAAAACATCATACATTAAGAACTTGCTATGGGTCAGGATTTTTTTGTTTTGTTTTTGTTTTTTATTTTGTTTTTGTTTCTTGGAGTTTCTCTTTTGTTGCCCAGGCTGGAATGCAATGGCACAGTTGGCTCACTGCAACCTCCACCTCTCACGTTTAAGAGATTCTCTTACCTCAGCCCCCTGAGTAGCTGGGATTATAGGGGCCTGCCACCACGCCTGGATAATTTTTATATTTTTTAGTATAGACAGGGCTCTACGATGTTAGCCAGGCTGGTCTTGAACTCCTGACCTTGGGTGATCCACCTGCCTCAGCCTTCCAAAATGGTAGGATTACAGGTGTGAGCCACTGTGCCCCACCGGGACAGTATTTTTAAACACCATGATTTTAACAACAACCTGCCTTGTTGAGTAGGAGTCTCCCCATCTTCCACAGAGTAGAAAAATGGGCCTCTAAAAGACCGAAATATTTCTCCAGGTTCAAATAACTTCTAGGGGATTGAATCAATATTCATAACCAGATATGTTTGTTTCAGAGTCCCACAAACTTCCATGATGTCACATTTTCTCATTATGGTAATAGCAATCTTAATAATATAATGCTGGTAGTAACTGCAGTACTAACAATTTAAGTAGTACCAGATACTGTCCAAAATGCTTTATATACGTTGCGCCATTTATTTTTTATAGCATTCCTCTGAAGAATGCAGTACTAATCGTGCCATTTAGCAGATGAACACCTTGAAGGAACTTACCCAAAATAATATAGTGGCAGGACCTGTTCCACTGCCTGTCTAAATAAATGATATTAGCTCTCAGATAGCAAAGAAAATAAAAACCATTTCAGTGTTTAATGGAATCCATTCAGAAAATTATTCAGTGAAGCTTCACATTTGTCTTTCTTTATTTAGCTTAAAAATTACTTATCAAATATAGTTTTTGTTAGGAATATTGTATTGGGTTGCTATATATGTAAATATATCTATAATTTTATTTTAAAAACCTTTATAAAGGAGATATTTCATTAACATTCAAATATTTCATATTTGCTAAGTGGTTAAAAAAGGTAAAGTATTTTTAAAGTTTATGCTAAAACTAAGTCCTTTAGCTTATTTTATTTATGAGAGTTTATTCACAGCATTATCTCACCAAGGCAATGCATTCGGAATTTTAAATTTTGCATTGTAAATTATAGGATTTGATTTTAAAAGGAAAACAAAAATATTTGCACATTTTAAAAAATATTACTTCGTTAAATCTACAGTACTCCTTTCTAGCATGTCGGAATAGCTATAATTCATAAGAAAGGTGAAAAATAAATATTGATAAAGCATTTAGTAATATATAAAACGATGATAGTTCCAAAAGGGCTGCTTTGCAATCACTCTAATACATGGAAAATTTCCAAGAAGTGTTCTGAAGTCTAATAATTATCATCCCAGATGCCGGATTGTGTCTGCGTGGGATGAGCTGAATGTGCTGTCACATCCGACAGAGTTGCCAATCTTAAACCAACTGTGACTACTCTCTGTACACTTCTTTCTCTGGGGCATTAAAAAAATCTTAATTAGCTTTTGTTTCCAAGCAGGGCATCATTGTTCGTTTTTCATTTTTCTAGGATTATTATAATCAAATTGACCTTGGCATTTCATATACTATAATAAATGCATATATTTACGTAATATCTAAATTCAAGTTATTAACCTAAGGTAAAATCAGAGGTTTATTACAAATACAAATGTCTCTTTAATATTGAAGCATGAGTTTGTTCCATGCAATTTGGAATCATGTTTACATATTACACATTTATCAAAAAAGCTAACCTACTATTGAAGACTTGTTGATGACCTAAAAATATTAATAATACAAATAGAAGAAAAGATGTATATGATGTTAGGAACCTATATTGATGATATAATTATGCATAAATGCTATATTACCAGAAAGGCAAAAAAATACTTAAATCAAGAATATGTGTTATTTTAGAAAAAAATTTAGAAAAACTATAGTATAATATATTCTAAAGTTTTTTGAGTTCCCAAGAGTGAAAACATTACACTAGTATAACATGTTCCGATATTGTTCAGAGCCTGGTATTTTTGAATAATTTAACCTAAATGCATTTTCATTATAAAGTGCAACTTATTTGAAATTTGTCACACAACAAACTTCAATTTGGGTATATATCTTCACTTAGAGTTCAAGATCAGCTAAAATAGTTCATAGAACCAACTGCAAATGAAAGGAATAAACCAATTGTCGTTTACCTTTACAGATATTAATAGTGCGTTTAACAAGTAACAATATGCATCTTGCATTTAGCAAAGATGCTGCTTACTAATGACATCTCATTGCTTCACACAGCAGGGACACTCATTCTATTTGAGCATAATGACTGAGCTAACATCAGTTTTTAAGAAAGTATATTATCATCATTCATTACAGTACTACACTGAAGCTTCTCTGGGAGGCAATAAAGAACAAAATGTATATTTTTAAAGACCCTCATTTTCCCCCTAAATGCCTGAATTAAGCTGCAGTCTGTGGCGTTCAGAGAGTTGAGTTATGTCCTAAAGCAATGGTTTTTTTAGAGTACATCATGCCTGCAGATTGGGCTCTGATTAGCCTCTGAGTTTTCTAATACACTCTATTGATTTTCTGCTACTATAGCTGCCATTGGATTTTGTGTGTTGGCACAGGGGTTCTGTCTTTTGCATGAGAGAATGATGAATGGTTGTCTGTGAGGCTCCAAGCACATACTTATTTCCTCTTCAATAAGGACCCCCGTCAATATCATTTAAGCAGAGAAAAACACTAAGACAACCCAGCATGCCTACAAAATAATTTGGATTTTCTTCATATTCATTGTTAATTCTAACTACTAAACTATGCACATTCTCCAGAAAATTGGAAATTGTATCAGTACACTTAAATTCCCTTACATTTAAAGGAGGGAAAAAAAAAACTTTGTTTTTAAAGGCAAAAATGTTTGCTTTTATGGAATTATACCAGGAAAGCAATTTCATTTTTTATTAGCCACAACAATGATTTAAAATGCAGACTAACCCTAGGTAATAAACCAATATACTGCACTTATTTAAAAAATTATCTTCATAAATGAATGGGCAAAATCATAATCATCTGGTACCTCCTCACCTTTACATTACAAAAAGTTAACTTCTATGCTGACACTGATTTTTTTTCCAGTAAAAATACCAGATTGTCTTAGATCAGTTTTACTCTAAGTAGAGTCTGAGAAATGCATTTTTGTGCAAGTGATTTATTGAAATGGTTTGGGATGACACCTGCAACAAGTGAGGGAAGCGAAATAGGTCAGGGAAAAGCTAAGCACATGTGTAGGTGCAGGTAAAGTGTGGCGTCAGCCTCCTATTCCAGAGAATCCAATATACCTGTTTCAATTGTTTTGGTAATTTGAATATTCAGTACACTGCAAATATGAAATAATACAATTGCTATATTCCTGTTACTAATTTTTACTTTTCTAAAGAGCTTTCATAAAATTTATTGTAGTGCTGTTTAATGGTTCTACAGGAAACAAGAATACAAAATAATCCTCTTCTATTTTTCTCATTGTCATTTAGGAAATGAAAAGGTGGCTCAGAAAAGTAATAAGTATGACAGTAACTGAAAGTTAGTGTTTTTGTTTTTGTTTTTTTTAGAAATCTACAAAATTCTTTTGGAGCAACGAATTTATACCTTTGAAAGTTGGAACTATCATTCTATAATACCATAGTCCTGAAATGGTACATGAATCTGGGTTATCCCCCACACAAAATCATCCTCAGAATAAAACTAAATTATATTCTAAGAAAGAGGTAGAGACCTACTTCTGAAACAATCCAGATACTATGTTTTGAATGCATATGTATTTATTTGGA
The DNA here is from genome assembly GCF_009761245.1 of Sapajus apella. Taxonomy (NCBI): domain Eukaryota; kingdom Metazoa; phylum Chordata; class Mammalia; order Primates; family Cebidae; genus Sapajus; species Sapajus apella. Next base: position 1,757,808 of record NW_022436985.1, read on the forward strand.
GGTATTATTTTGTTTCATAGAGAGTTATTTTTTTTTTCTGAAAACCTAACCCTATGTCATTATTTTCCCCAATAACTAGAAGCTTTAGTTTTATTTATGGCTATAAACATATTTGTTGTTTTTCTTTGTTCAACTTCTCAAATTACTAGAGTAAGTCTTTTGCATATGGTATTTAAAAAATGTTATTAGTGTCAAATACCAGAATACTAAATTGCTGGATATATTAAATGATAGATTCTGGAATGATTTCAAGTCACAACAGGATCTTGGATAAGCCTGTGCTTTTAAATTTTTCTTCAAGCAGATGACTGAAGTATATAAACTAATATCAATCTTGTTTTGCTTTGGCTTCTTGGTATTAATGCTACACAGGAATCTCTAGTATTGATTACAAGTCATATGAAGTTAGATGGATATGTTTCCTTCCATCTTCTTTCCAAAAATGACTTATGCCAGAAACTGAAGGTTAATGAAGCAAGCTCATTATAATACACCTCTCTGGGCATTCCTTTCACTTTAATTAAGTAATTGAAGAAATTAGACAGGTGGAAGCAGATAACATGGTACAGGTATACACATCCTTAGGCTGAGTCCATGTGAAGTTACATGAGTAGGTTAGAAGAAAAAGTTCCTGTTATGGTAGTTTCATCCTATCCAATGCAATAGTCCTTGCAACCTAAAATGAATTTTACAGTAACACCAAGAATTTGTTAATCCAAAATTTGATTTCAATTTCTGAATGTACGGTTAAATCTTGCAAACTTAAATATGGTAGGGTATCAACTAGTCAAGCTTACTCCTTGTCAGTTACCAGAACCATATTGTCAGAATAGCATACTGTGTTTTGTGAATTCTTAAAGGATCAATGCAAACTTAGAAAAGTATTATTCATCCATTGCTAATTAAGATACACTGTCCTTGTGTAACTTGGAAATAATTTAGCAATATTAATCAAGTTAGCAAGGAGTACACATTCTCTGTTGTATACTTGTATAACATAAACTGAGATCACTTAATATAACAGCTATTCAATCTTGGAAGTTACTTAAATTCAATCTGCCTTAGATGCCTCATATTTAATATAAAGATAACAGTACACTCTACTCAGAGATAATAGATGTTAAACTCTTAGAAGAGTTCCTAAAGAAGAGTACTTGGCACATAGCAATTAATATTCAGCAACTCCACTTTTAGTAATAATCCTAAGAAAATAAGTATGTACACAAATGTTTTGCTATGAGTATTTTTAATGTAATATTATTTGTGATAGTGAAAAATATATGAATAACCTTCAGATCGTAACACTGGGGTTTGAAAGATTAAGTTAAATTATTAAGATGGAATTTTATGCTGACATGGAAAATGGCATCATGAAAATGCTTTTACTGACACAAAGTGTATTAACATTATATCACTGAGATAAATTAAAATAGTATATGAAGTATTACTTTAATTTTATTAAAATTAAAAATGAATGCATACAGATACATTAAACAATTCTGCTAAGTGTAAACACAAAGTTACACTGGATATCTCAGAATGTAGATATATGGGTAATTTCATCTTTTTCATTTTAGTATATGAATTTTCTGGTTGTTTTAAAAGAAATTACAATTCCTTTTTAAGAAGAGAGTAAATTATTTTAAATTTCCAAAAAACTTCCTAAAATATATAAAAGTCTGTAATCTACTAAGTGATCTTATAGTTCTCTGTCTATATGGTACTAGTTCCTTTTAAAATGTATAAATGATGTATACCCAGTAACATTTGTGCTGCTTCTAAATGAGGAAAATGCTTTCCACAGAAAGTCTTCGGCTTTCAAATGTAACTTTGCAGGAGGTATTATCCCCATTATTACCCGAAGATAATGGTGATAAATTATTAACTGACTATACTTATGATGTCTTAAGGCAATAAAAATACTACTCTTGCATTACATTCGCAATCTAGAAAAACAGCACCTGATAAAGCCTTTAGCTGAGACTAATAGAAATGGTTCCTATCATGTAGCCTGTAATGCTCATAAAAATGGTCTTTTCTTGGCAGAATGACCAGTGATCTTCAAGAGTACTTGAACTATTTTTTTAACTTATAGACACATATCTTCAATGATTAACTCATGAATTTTTCATGCACTTTGTGCAATACCATAAAAGAATATTGTTTTACAAGAAATAGTTTTATTGCCTATGGAAAACTTTTCTGTTATGTCCTAGAAGTAAAAATTCAAGCACACATTCATAATATGACTAGAATAAATTGAAAAGGCAATTAATACTTCATGCAGTCAAAAGTGTAGTTTTGTTTATAGAGAAGAAAACTTGTAGCATGCCTACAAGTTAATGGCAGGAACTATTATTAAAAGACATAATTTCATCCTGGAAAACAGGAATAAAACAGAAATGCATCTATAAGAAATGCAATAAAGTTTACCACTGTGCTGTATCAGAAAGAGCACTGGTTGAAACAATTAGCTCTAATATAATATAAAGCAAGGCTTATAATAATCTCAGCTTCATCTATTATCTCATTCACTCATTCGTTTACTTATTTATATTCGACTATTTTCAGATTTTAAAAAAATAGCTCAATGATGGCTAGAATCAAAGAACTTATAACATGAGTTATAAGTTATAGTATAACTCCTTTAGTATAACAAGAGTTGCTACTAACTCTTCAGCATATAGCTCTGGGCAGCAAATAAAGAGCACCTGTGTTATAGTTTCCTTAAAAATGAAATTGGATAAAGCCCAAAAAAGGAGCAGGGGGAAGTGAAACCAAAATTCCAATGCCTACTGATTGATTTAAAGAGAAATTTTGTTCTGTTGAAGATGCAGATATCAGGTAATTTCTTGAAGTTTACAATTTTTTACTCTTCTTAGTTTTCTGCATCCCAAATCTTGCCTATGCTTGTCTAGTGGACAAATGCACACAGTACATTCAGACGCCAAATACCTGGAAGCACATGTCAGGCGTGATTATCACCAGCCTATACTACATGCCAATTTATCCCACAGCAGCTCTGGGATTATTTGCATATTGTTAGTCTGCAGTGCCAACAAATCATGTGTAGCACACAAATAAAAGCAAAGCACTACCCAGCACACATTTCAATGTAAGACTTTGTTTTTAGTTGATATGCCCTGTATTTTAGAAATAGATTTATATTTATCTAAAAAAATTTTTTTTAAATAAAGAGCATGTATCTGATCATATAGCATTCTCAGACTAAGTACAAGAAATTATATACTAAAACTGAAAATCTGTTTAAAAACTGTATTTTCCAGACAGTCAAATAAGCAAAAATATCAGCTTGTTACTAATTCACTCATTAAATTTCAGAACAGGAACATCATTAACCATCTTTTAATGATTATCATCTAATATTTTAGTACCTACTTACTGCCCTTCTGCTAAAACATGTGCCTTCCTTCACAATGGTACACACACCTAGAAGAACTCTTTTCTGCATTAAGTCCTTCTTTTAATGAATAAGTAATTCATAAGCTTTTTATTCTTCATGAAGTTTTTTTTTTACTCAATAATATTATGAATGTTTTCCTATCACCACTTACTTTTGTTTTCAAAACTCATATTTCACATTTTGCTAAATTTGCAAATTATGTTAATATAATGGGTTTTACTTTATGGATTTACATTTGTGACAGTTAAACCCCTAAGTTATCAACATATTTGTAAATACTCTTTTATTAAAATTTCAATTTTAATTTGCAGGGCCTGAAATCAAGATGGTTGACAAGGAAATAAACTAGTTGATTATTCTGAAATATTTACAACAATTTTTACTCAATTTACTTGAACATCAAGAAATCTGACAAGGAACTGCTAAACTTAAAAATATCAGAGAAAAGGAAAAGAAATCAAACCGTCAATCAGCAATCCTTCACTGTCATCTTTTTATTATTGATCTTTCATTCTATCAAGATAAATTTCTATCCTCACATTTCATGTAACTATAAGTTATTTATTTAACATCTATTAGCATCACATTCTTTATCTGTTAAATGGATTGTGTAATAGGGTTGCTAGAAGACTAAATTAGAAAGGCTATGTGAAACAGCAAGCATATTGTAGGCTTTAATAAATGCTGGTCAACATTTTTTATATCTCCTGTTCTTTATATCAGCCCTATATCCCATACCCCCCTCCCTGAAACATGACCCTACACACAATTGTATAAGTTCATTTATTTGTTTGAAGTGTAGATTTGTGGACTCCTCTTCTGAAGATTCATTTTCATGGGTATTAGTACATGGTGCTGCTGATTGATATACAGTCATGCTACATTTAAAAATCATATTTTAAAATATTCATTTTTTAATTTATGTAATTCAGATTTATTTTGAAATATGTAATTGTGTGTGTGTGTGTCTGTGTGTGCACATGCATGTACCTGCTTACCTTGTGACTAGCAAACAACCAGATGGGCTTTGTCTGAATGTAAACAATTCCAAATGCATCTCTTTCTATGGCTTGAGAGTTCTTAGCAAATGTGGGAAAAGACACATTCAGCAGATAATAAGACAAAATTTTTAGTCTACATATAGTGGTGTTAAAGGTATCTGTAAGTGAAATTGAGCTATCAAAACCACGGTACAACTATAAAAGGCAACCCATAGTTTAAAAGCTACAATAATTTTTTCTTTCTTTAGACAAAAGTCAGTATGTAAATTATGTCATATCAGTCAATTAAAAGAAAAACAATAATTATATAATTTCAACTTTTTCAATGTCACATTTTTCCCCCAAGATAAGGATGACAGGTGCATAGAAATTAGGTCAAAATTACTACCTTTTGACTCTGGAGAATTTACTTAAACTCCTCAGGGTCTCTGTTTCGTATTCTGTAGTTTGTAATAACAAAATAGCATGTTTGGTTCTCTGATTATTAAATGAAATAATGTTTTAGTACTTAGAAGATTGTTAATATGCAGTATGTTAAATGTCAGTAGGTAGAAAATATAAAAATAACATGAATAAACTAACCTGGTGTCATGAAGTCAAATAATATAATGTAGCTCTATGATTATTATAAAGTCACTAAAATGTGGTTCAGAAAATGGCTGCTAAAATTTCCATCTGTTTATTTATTTTGTGTTTTCTTAAATATTCAAATTGTTGCCAGGAATTGTAAGAAGCAGTTTTGTTTGAATATAGGCTGTGTCATATATATATATATATATATATATATATATATATATATATATATAATGTTGCTTGACTTCTCATTGATAATGACAAAAGTTTACCTGCTGAGATCCTAAGAAAAGTGTTGAGCTCCTTGATCATAAGATATATCCTGTTCTGAGTGCACATGAAGGAGCCTGGTTTTCTCTTTTATTGGAAACTCAGGCACTAGGTTTGGGGTTTGCAGCAAAACAACTTTGACAAAATGGTGTGATACATAGTAAAATAAAAGTTACACCACTTGCTCTTTACCAAGCCTTTCCTATGAGTCCATCTGTCTTCTTGAATATCTCACCCAATTTAATGTTTATGATTTCTGTTATAATTTCCTATTTTACAGGTAAGAAAACTGAGGTAAATTAGCTTTGTAAAGGGTAAACTGTAATTAAGAAATTGTATTGGAGTGTTCTCAGGCTACTGATAAAGACATACTTGAGACTGGGCAATTTACAAAAGAAAGAGGTTTAATGGACTTAGAATTCCATATGGCTGGGGAGGCCTCACAATCATGGCAGAAGGCAAGGAGGAGCAAGTCATGTCCTACATGGATGGCGGCAGGCAAAGAGAGAAAAAGCTTGTGCAGGGAAACTGCTCTTTATTAAATGGTCAGATCTCATAAAACTTATTCACTATCAGGTGAACAGAATGAGAAAGACTCCCCCTCCCGCTTGACTCAATTTTATCTCTCACTGGGTCCCTCCAACAACACATGAGAATTCAATATGAGATTTGGGTGGGGACACAGCCAAGCCATATTATTCTGCCTCTGGCTCCTCCCAAATCTTATGTTCTCACATTTCAAAACCAATCATGCCTTCCTAACAGTCTTCCAAATTATCAGCTCATTTCAGCATTAACTCAAAATCCACAATCCAAAGTCTCATCCAACACAAGGCAAGTCCCTTCTGCCTATAAGCCTGTAAAATCAGAAGCAAGTTAGTTACTTCTTAGATACAATGGAGTACAGGAATTGAGTAAATACAGCTATTCAAAATAGGATAAATTGGCAAAACAGATGGGCTACAGGCCCCAAGAAAGTCCATAATTCATCAGGGCAGTCAAATCTTAAAGGTTCAAAATGATCTCATTTAACACCATGTCTCACATGCAGCTCATGCTGATGCAAGAGGTTAGCTCCCATGGTCTTGGGCAGCTCTGCCCTTGTGGCTTTTTAGGGTACAGCCTCCCTCCCAGCTGCTTTCATGGGCTGGAATTCAGTGTCTGCAATTTCTCCAGGCACAGGGTGCAAGCTATCAGTGGATCTACCATTCTGGGGTCTGGAGGTATGTGGCCTTCTTCTCACATCTCCAACAGGCAGTATTCCAGTGGGGACTCTGTGTGGGGGATACCTCCCCCCATATTTCTATTCTGCACTGCCCTACCAGAGGTTCTCCATGATAGCCCTGCCCATGCAGCAAACTTCCACTGGGCATCCATTCATTTCCATACATCTTCTGAAATCTAGGCAAAGATTTCAATTTCAAATCTCATTTCTTAACTTCTCTGCACCTGCAGGCTCAACACCACATGGAAGATGCCAAGGTGTGGGGCTTACAGCCGCTTAAGCAATAGCTCAAGTTGTACCTTGGCCCTTTTTAGTCATGGCTGGAGATGCTGGGATGCAGGGCACCAAGTCCCTAGACTGCACACAGCAGAGGGACCCTGGGCCAGGCCCACAAAACCATTTTTTCCTCCTAAACCTCTGGGCCTGTCATGGAAGGGGCTACCACAAAGGTCTCTGACATGCCCTGTAGACATTATCCCCACTGTTTTGGTGATTCAGCTTCTCATTACTTCCTCAAATTTCTTCAGCCAGCTTGAATTTCTCCTCAGAAAATTGTATTTTGTTTTCTATTTCATTGGCAGGCTGCAAAGTTTCCAAACTTTTTTGCTCTGTTTCCCTTTTAAAACTGACTACCTTTAGCAGCACCCACATCACATCTTGAATGCTTTGCTGCTTAGCAGTTTCTTCCATCAGATACCCTAAATTATCTCTCTCAAGTTCAAAGTTACATAGATTTCTAGGGAAGGGGCAAAATGCCACTAGCCTCTTTGCTAAAACAAGAGTTACATTTCCTACAGTTTCCAATAAGTTTCTTATCTCCATCTGAGACCACCTCAGCCTGTATTTCATTGTCCATATCACTATCAGCATTTTTCGCAAAGCCATTAAACAAGTCTCTACAAAGTTCCAAACTTTCCCACATTTTTCTATTTTTTCTGAACCCTGCAAATCGTTCCAAACTCTGCCAGTTACCCAGTTCCAAAATTGCTTTCAAATATTTGGGTATCTTTTCATCTGCACACCACTTCCAGTACCAGTTTACTGCATTAGTCTGTTCTCATGCTGCTGCTAAAATCATATCTGAAATTCAGCAATTTACAAAAGAAAGAGATTTAATGGACTTACAGTTCCACATGGCTCGGGAGGCCTCACAATCATGGTGGAAGGCAGGGAAGAGCAAGTCATGTCTTACTTGGATAGCAGCAGGCAAAAAAAGCCCAACCTCATGCAGGGGAACTCTTCTCTATAAAATGATCAGATCTCATGAGACATATTCACTACTACGAGAACTGTACAGGAAAGACACCCCCCCCACCCTACCCAAGATTCAATTACCTCCCACCAGATTCCTCCCACAACACGTGGGAATTTAATATAAGATTTGGGTGGGGACACAGCAAAACCATATCAGAGATGAAGTCTAGAATGGGAGCAAATCTAGGTAATTCAAAGTCTTTCTCATCCACAACTTCATAGACTACTTTCTCACTCTCTGCTAACGTTAATATCATATTAATTTTCTATACATCAGGTAATAATCTTATTTATCAATCACAGTGGTTCAGTTATGTTCACATAAACATTATGTTCTTCTTTATTCTCTATTCTACTAATTAACTTTATTTACATATCTAATATGTGATCTTAATTTGGATTTTAATCGTGCTTTTTATATGTGGATTCTTTATGAGAGTATTTAGTACCACATGATACATAATCCCTGTGAAACAGCTCATTCAAACCCATTTGAACAACTACCAGATAACATTTCTCAGACTCAAAAACATTTACAGCATGATAGAGACCAGTTAATTCTTACTCTGAGGACATTATTTCATGTTGAATATGTAAGTACTTTCAGCAAGGTTGTTTCAACGGAAGTGTTTTATTTGTACTTAGAAAGTTTCTATAATAACATATAATAATTATTTTATGATAATATCCAAAAGCAAAATATTCTGAATCTATTACAGAAAACTATCTTTAATTTTTTTTCATAGAGACAAGGTCTCATTGTTTTCCAGGTTGGTCTTGAACTCTGAGCTCAAGTAATCCTCTTGAGTTGGACTCCAACATGTTGGGATTACAGACGTCGGCAACTATATCAGCTTGGAAAATTATCTTTTATTGGAATGCAGTCAATTGTGGAATCAGAAATTAAATAAAATAATTTCAATTATTTCTTGAAGTTGCTTCTCTAGAATTCAAACTTGTCTGACTCTAAGGAAACAAGATAAAATTGTTGTGCATTTACTCTGTTGTCCTTCACTCACTAATTCAGTAATTACTGAGTGTCTGCTAATATGTTTGGCACTCTTTAAGCCACATTTTCTTGGTAAATTTTAGTAGCAAATAGGTTAAAAAGTAACAAGTTAATTTATAAATAAATGTTAATTTAATAATCTGAAAAGCATATTGGGATCAGTTAAAGGCAGAAACAAACTGAAGCAAATTCAGCATTTTCACAGGTTCAAGATGTTAATGATTATACTATGTCAATTCTAGCATTCATTAAAACTCCACTTGGTGATTATTATGATTTGTTTGAGGATTACTCCAAATAGCCCTTTGTGTTCTTTGTTTACAATGTCAGTGATTGGAACCCAAAATTAAGAAGGGCAATATCTACTACTGTATATACTATATACTATAGTACATCAAATATTAATACTGCATTTCACTAATAAAAATAAAAATCTTTATTATTCTAAATATCAGCAGCTGTTTACAAGATGAGTAAATGTTGCATTCTGAAAAATAAAAATAGAAATAGTAATTTCCAGTAGCTAATTGCTGAATAAAACAGATAAAACTCTGATTATATGTTGAGAAAGAAAAATTTATCTTTCACACTACCAGATGTTAATTTATCATCCTAGTATTAGATTCCATGTTGGACACAGTAAAAGATGAAAAATTACAAAACAAATTTTAAATGGATTTAACAAATTTAATATTATCTGTGTAAGATCATGAAAAGTTATTTTATATAATTTGATTTGACTCGATTGTGTTTATTTTGTCACACAACTGCAATATAAAATTTCTAAAGAAACAAATTGTATCCCAAGGATTATTCTACAACTCATTTTGGATGTCTAGAGCATCAAGAGGATTGAAATGTTTTCACATGTGTGTATCTCATCTCTCAAAACATAGTGAAACTATAAGTTCATTGAAGTCACAACTAACATATAATGCTGTACTATTTATACACTAGCTACTCGTACCCTCATACCAGTTACTGGCATACCACTAAATCCTTGTTAATCTACATTTTCCCTACTTTAAATTATTAGATGTTACACCAGTTAACTGTAATAATTATTTAGCTGCTTAGCTATGTTGACATGGAATTTGATAAGGCTAAATTATAAGAATGCCAAGAGGCAAATCTAATGTAGACCCCTATTCTTCACTTTTGATAACCAAAAAGAAGACTGTTAGCACATCTACAGCCACTCACTGAAGCGCAGACTAATGAAAGAGGGTGAGATCTGGAAATTCAGCTTATTTTTAAACAAGGCTTTGATAAAGACTCTGACAAGAAAGTTCTAGTTGGGAGGATTCAAGACGGCTGAATAGGAACAGCTCTGGAGTGCAGTTCCCAGCACGAACAATGCAGAGGGTGAGTGTACACTGCATTTCCAAATGAGTTTTCACTGCCCACAGACCAGGAGATTCCCAGGCCAAAAAGCGCCACAAGTTTCTAGCATGGCTGTTTCAGCCAGCACAAAGGATTTCTGCACAAAAATTCACACAAATCTGGGCAGTGGTTTCAACTGGAGCCTGGAATGCCTGGGAGACAGAGCCACCCATTCAGCTGAAAGGGAGGTGGCTGAAACAGAGAGCCAGGTGATCTGGCTCTGCTTGTCTAACCCCCACAAAACCAGCAATCTGAAACACTCTGGACTGAGAGTTTCACAGCAAGTGTAGCTATACCTGGGATGGTCCAGCTTGGTGGGGGGAAGCATCTCCACCACTAACAAGGCAGTTATAACTGTACCTTTGAAAACAAAATCACAAGGGAAGTTTACACAGCAGCTGGGCACAGACCATGGCAGCTCACCGAAGCCTCTGTTGGCAGACTATGACTAGACTACTTCCTTATTGGGCACAGCATCTCTGAAAAAAGGCAGCAGCACTTTAGGAACTTATAAATAAAGCCCCACCTTCCTAGGACAGAGCACCTGAGAAAAGAGGCCGTTTTGAGTTCTGCTGCAGCAGACTGAAATGTACCTGCCCAGCAGTTCGGCATGGAACAACGGAGCTCCCAGCACATCCCTTGAGCTCCTATAAGAAACAAACTATCTCCTCAAGCAGAGAAACCTCATAAAGGAGAGCTCAGGATGACATCTGGCAGGTACCCTTCTGGGACAAAGAAAACAGAAGAAGAAACCAGCAGCAACCCTACTGTTTTGGAGCCTCCGTGGGTAATCACCAGGCAAACAGTGTCTGGAGTGGACCTCCAGCAGTCCTATGGCAGAGGGGTCTGACTGTTAGAAGGAAACTAAAAAACAGAAAGAAATAGTTTCAACATCAACAAAAAGGATTTCCACTCAGAGACACCATCCAAAAGTCACAAAATACAAAGACCACAGATAGATAAATACATGAAGATAGGAAGAAACCAGCACGAAAATGATGAAAACACCAAAAATCAGAATGACTCTCCTCCTACAAGGGATCACAACTCCTCAACAGCAAGGGAACAAAGCTGGGTGGAGAATGAGTCTGATGAATTGACAGAAACAGGCTTCAGAAGCTCAGTAATAAAAAACTTCTCTGAGCTAAAGGAACATGTGCTAACCCAATGCAAAGAAACTAAGAACCTTGAAAAGGTTAGGCAAAATGATAACTAGAATAAACAGCTTAGAGAAGAATATAAACGACTTGATGGAGCTGAAAAACACAGCACGAGAACTTTACAAAGGATATGCAAGTTTCCCTAGCTGAATCGACCAAGCAGAAGAAAGGATATCAGAGAATGAAGATCAACTCAATGAAATAAATTAAGAAGGCGAGATGAGAGAAAAAGAGTGAAAGAAATGAAAAAAGCCTCCAAAAAATATGGGACTATGTGAGAAGACCTAATCTACATTTGTTAGGTGTACCTAAATGTGACAGAGAGAATGAATCCAAGCTGGAAAACACTCTTTAGGATATTATCCTGGAGAACGTCCCCAACATAGCAAGGCAGGTCAACATTCAAGTCCAGGAAATACAGAGAATACCACAAAGATATTCCTCAAGAAGAGCAACCTCAAGGCACATAAATGTCAGATTCAAAAGGGTTGAAATGAAGGAAAAAATGTTAAGGGCAGCCAGAGAGAAAGGTTGGATTATCCACAAAAGGAAGCCCATAAGACTTATAGTGGATCTCAGCAGGAACACTAAAAACCAGAAAAGAATAGGGGCCAATATTCAACATCCTTAAGGAAAAGAATTTTCAACACAGAATTTCATATCCAGCCAAACTAAGCTTCATAAGTGAAGGAGAAATAAAATTTTTTACGGACAGGCAATTGCTCAGAGATTTTGTTACCACCAGGCCTGCCTTATAAGAGATCCTGAAAGAAGCAGTCAACATAAAAAGGAACAACCAGTACCAGTCACTCCAAAAATGTACCAAATGGTAAAGACCATCAACACAATAAAAAAAAAAGCGGGGGGGCAACTAATGGGCAAAACATCCAGCTAGCATCAAAATGGCAGGACCAAATTCACACATAACAACATTAACCTTAAATGTAAATGGGCTAAATGTCCCATTCAAAAGACAGAGGCTGGCAAATTTGATAAAACATCAAGACCCATCAGTGTGATGTATTCAGGTAACCAATCTCATGTGCAAGGACACACATAGGCTCAAAATAAAGGGATGGAGGAAGATTTACCAAGAAAATGAAGAGCAAAATAAAGCAGAAGTTGCAATCTTACTCTCTGATAAAATGGACTTTAAACCAACAAAGATCAAAAGAGACAACGAAGGGCATTACACAATGGTAAAAAGATCAATGAAACAAGAGGAGCTAAAGATCCTAAATATATTCACACCCAATACAGGAGCACCCAGATACATAAAGCAAGTCCTTAACAACCTACAAAGAGACTTAGACTCCCACACAATAATAGTGGGAGACTTCAACACTCCACTGTCAATATTAGACAGATCGATGAGACAGAAAATTAACAAGGATATCCAGGTCTTCAACTCAGATCTGGACCAAGTGCACCTACCTAATAGATATCTACAGAACTCTCCACCCCAAATCCACAGAATATACATTCTTCTCAGCACCAAATTGCATTTACTGTAAAATTGACCACATAATTGGAAGTAAATCACTCCTCTGAAAATGAAAAAGAATGGAAATTATAACAGTCTCTCAGACTACAGTGTAACCAAATTAGAACTCAGGATTAAGACACTAACTCAGAACCACAGAACTTCATGGACACTGAACAACTGGCTCCTGAACAATGAAATGAAGGCAGAAATAAAGATGCTCTTAGAAACCAACGAGAATGAAGACAAAATGTACCAGAATCTCTGGGACATATTTAAAGCAGTGTCTAGAGGGAAATTTATAGCAATAAATGCCCACATGACAAGCGAGTAAAAATCTAAAATTGGCATCCTGTTGTCAAAATTGAAAGAGCAAGATGAGCAAGATGAAAGAACTCAAAAGCTAACAGAGAACAAATAATAACTAAGATAAGAGCAGAACTAAACAAGATACAAAAATAAAACCTTTAAAAAAATCAATAAATCCAGGAGAAGGTTTTTTGAGAAGATCAACAAAATAGACAGAACAGTAGCCAGGTTAATAAAAAAGAAAAGAGAGAAAATCAAATTAATGCAATTAAAAATGATAAAAGGGATATCACCACCAATTCCACAGAAATACAAATGACCATCAGAGATTACTACAAACAACTGCATGCACATAAACCAATAAACCAGGAATAAATGGATAAATTCCTAGCTATGTGCACCCTCCCAAGAGTAAACCAGGAAGAAGTTGAAACCGTGAATAGGCTAATAACAAGGGCTGATGTTCAGGCAGCAATTAATAGCCGACCAACCAAAAAAAAAAGTCCAGGTCCAGAT
>NW_022436985.1:1771514-1804133 GCF_009761245.1 Sapajus apella
GAAACTATTCCAAACAATCCAAAAAGAGGTAAAGCTTCCCAAACCATTTGATGAGACCAATGTCATCCTGATACCAAAATCCAGCAGAGACTCAACAAAAAAAAGAAAACTTCAGGCTAATCTCCATGATGAACATAGAAGCCAAAATCTTCAATAAAATACTGGCAAACTGATGGCAACAGCACATCAAAAAGCTCATCCATCATGAGAATGTAGGCTTCATCCCAGGGATACAAGGCCGGTTCACCATATGCAAATCTACAAACATAATTAACCACATAAACAGAACGAAAGGCAAAAACCACATGATTATCTCAATAGATGCAGAGAAGCCTTCAACAAAATTCAATAGCCCTTTATGCTAAAAACTCTCAACAAACTAGATATCAATGGAACATATCTCAAAATAATAAAAGCTGTTTATGACAAACCCACAGTCAATATCATACTGAAAGGGCAAAAACTGGAAGCATTCCCTTTGAAATCTGGCACTAAACAAGTATGCCCTAACTCACCACTCCTATTAAATATAGTATTAGAAGTTCTAGCCATAGAAATTAGGCAAGAGAAAAATTTAAAGAGTATTCAATTAGGAAAGGAGGAAGTCAAATTGTCTCTATTTGCAGATAACATGATTGTATATTTAGAGGATCCCATCATCTCAGCCCAAAAGCTCCTTAAACTGATAAGCAACTTCAGCAAAGTCTCAGGATACCAAATCAATGTGAAGAAATCACAAGCATTCCTATACAACAATAACATACCAACAGAGAGCCAAATCAAGGCAAAATCCCATTCACAAGTGGAACGAAGGGAATAAAATACCTAGGAATACAACTAACAGGATGTAAAGGACCTCTTCAAGGAGAAGTACAAACCACCACTCAAGGAAATAAAAGAGGACACAAACAAATAGAAAAACATTCCATGCTCATGGTTAGGAAGAAACAATATCACAAAAATGGCCATACTGCCCAAAGTAATTTATATATCCAGTGCTATCCCCGTCAAACTACCAATGACCTTCTTCAAAGAATTTGAAAAAGCTACCTTAAACTTCATATGGAACCAAAAGAGAGCCCACATAGCCAAGACAATCCTAAGTGAAAAGAACAAAGCTGGAGGCATCCTGCTACCTGACTTCAAACTATACTACAAGGTTACAGTAATCAAAACAGCATGGTACTGGTACCAAAACAGAGACATAGACGAATGGAACAGAACAGAGGCCTCTGAGGCAATGCCACACATCCATAACCATCTGATCTTTGACAAACCTGACAAAACAAGCAATGGGGAAAGGATTCCCTGTTTAATAAATGGTGTTGGGAAAACTGGCTAGCTATGTGTAGAAAGAAAAAGCTGGACCCCTTCCTGACACCTTACACTAAAATTAACTCCAGATGGATTAAAGATGTAAACATAAGACCTAACACCATAAAAACCCTAGAAGAAAGCCTAGGCAAAACCATTCAGGACATAGGCATAGGCAAGGACTTCATGAAGAAAAATACCAAAAGCATCGGCAATGAAAGCCAAAATAGACATATGGGAATTAATTAACCTCCGGAACTTCTTTATAGCAAAAGAAACAATCATTAGAGTGAACTGGCAACCAACAGAATGGGAGAAAGTGTTTGCAATCTACCCACCTGACAAAGGGCTAATATCCAGAATCTACAAAGAACTAAAACAGATATATAACGAAAAAACAAACCCATTCAAAAGTGGGCAAAGGATATGAACCGACACTTTTCAAAAGAAGACATATATGAGGCCTACGAACATATGAAAAAATACTCATCATCAGTGGTCATTAGAAAAATGCAAATAAAAAGCACATTGAGATACCACCTCATGGCAGTTAGAATGGCAATCATTAAAAAATCTGGAGACAACAGATGCTGGAGAGGACCTGGAGAAATAGGAACACCTTTATACTGTTGTTGGGAGTGTAAATTAGTTCAACCATTGTGGAAGACAGTGTGGTCCTTCCTCAAGGACCTAGAAATAGAAATTCCATTTGACTCAACAATCCCATTACTAGGTATATACCCAAAGGATTATAAATCTTTCTATTCTAAAGACCCATGCACAGGTATGTTCACTGCAGCACTGTTTACAATAGCAAAGACCTGGAACCAACCCAAATGCCCATCAATGATATACCGGACAGGGAAAATGTGGCACATATACACCTTGAAATACAATGCAGCCATTAAAAAAGATGAGTTTGTGTCCTTTGTGGGGACATGGATGAATCTGGAAATCATCATTCTCAGCAAACTGACACAAGAACAGAAAATCAAACACTATATGTTCTCATTCATAGGCAGGTGTTGAACAATGAGAACACATGGATACAGGGAGGGGAACATCACACGCTGAGGTCTGTTGGTGGGGATAGGGGAGGGACAGTAGGGAGTAGGAAGGCTGGGGATGGATAACATGAGGAAAATGCCAGATATAGGTGATGGGGGGATGGAGGCTGCAAACCACATTGCCATATATGTACCTATGCAACAATCCTGCATGATCTGCACATGTACCTCAGAACCTAAAGTACAATTTAAAAAAAAAAAAGAAAGAAAATTCTAGTTATTTCACCTTTGTTGTGACATTTTCTGCCTGTCATTTCCTCCATTAGGAAGTTTTTTTCCCCAGAAGCTCTCTCTATGGAATATCCAGTACAGTCATAGCTGGTCTAAATCAGTCTGGTCTAATGACACCCCACAGATAACAGGTTCCCTGATACTTTCCTACTAATAAATTTTCCCTCAGTTATCCCTATTTTACATTTACCCATATTGGAATAGTAGGAAGTTAAGTGTGTGCCTGTGCCTTATTTACATGACAGTGGATATGGAGGCCTATTGCTATAAATTTAATATGACAGAACACCTCTCCTCACTTAAATGACAAAGGCAAAGGGGATAAAGTCCTAAATAGCCAATATCTGCATGTAAATCTTTTCTGGAGAGTTTGGGGATACGTAGGAATGGTAGGATAAAGTACGCCTTGATGAATTTCTTCAAAATGCTGCAATACCACTTGATTGCGAGTACACTAAGAACCCTTTTGGAATCTCTGATTGAATGTCTTTAAACTAGAAAAGTAGCACTTAAAATTTAAACAACTATAAATCTCAATAAATCAAGACAGAATGTTAATATGCTAGCACTGATCTTTTAAGATTCTTTTGACTTTTGTATATAGTTCAGTAGAGCATGTTATCCATAGACTTTGCAACTTGTTCTCAGTAAATATATATTATACATATATAATATATATGTAATATAAAATTTTATATATATAATTTTGAGAAATGGAGTTTCATTCTTGTCTCCCAGGCTGGAGTGCAATGGCATGATTTCGGTTCACTGCAACCTCCCTCTTCTGGGTTCAAGCAATGCTTTTACCTCAGGCTTTCAAGTAAGTGGGATTACAGGAACCCATCACCATGCCCAGCTAATTTTTGTATTTTTAGTAGAGACGAGCTTTCACCATGTTGGCCAGGCTGGTCTCAAACTCCTAACCTCAGGTGATTCACCTGCTTTGGCCTCCCAAAGTGCTGGGATTACAGGCATGAGCCACTGTGCCTGGCCTCAGTAAATATATTATAAACATGATTCTCCTCTAATCCTAAATGTTGTTGTCACAGAGAAGGTACCTAGCATAGGGGTCATTTATTTTGAAAATATGTTAGTACAGTTTACCAAAGACATATATAATAATTGGCATTTTATGTTATAGAATAATCAACAAAGAATTACACTTTGTCGCTTATTCCTGGTATCATTTATTTAGATGAACGATATTTGAGAACAAATTGATTGATTTTAAAGGTTCCTATAACTATCTCTTTGATGAGCATTTATACAGGAAGACACAGATTAATTTAGTTCCCCAAAGAAGATAAGTATTTTTCTTAATTACCACAGTCTCTTTTAAGAGCAAAGTCACTGTACAACTAGTCTAAACTGCTATAGAGATTTGACAAAGGAGTTCACGGTCTTATGCAATCATCTCTTGAAGTGATTTTTAACATCATATTTCCTTTTAATATAGATATTAAATAAATCTACCCATCAATTTAAGTTACTATTCTAGCTAGAAACTCAAGATAAGCTATTTGTTGATCCTCTTCCAAAGGCAGTTATTAAATTCCAATACTATAATAGGACATTCAGAGGCCTCCAAGACCTGGTCCCACTGTCACTCCCATTTATGTTCTTCAGGACAATTACATATAAAATGTGTTCAGTTATTTCAATACTGCTATGCTTTTGCTCAGATTTTCCTTCTCTCAAGAATGCCTTGTTTCTTTTTTCTGTATCTTTCTTTGGCCAACAATGATCTACCC
Organism: Sapajus apella; assembly: GCF_009761245.1. Lineage (NCBI taxonomy): Eukaryota > Metazoa > Chordata > Mammalia > Primates > Cebidae > Sapajus > Sapajus apella. The sequence goes on from NW_022436985.1 coordinate 1,775,878, forward strand.
AGCATCCAGGACCCAGTGCAAAAGCTGTGTCTTCTCTGAAGCTTTCACCGAGCTCTTCTGACTCATCACTGCATTTCTTATGTTGATACAGAACTTCCCATATTCCACCTTCTATGATGGATGTTAAGAGAATAAACATTTTTTATTTTATTCTCTTACTTGATTGGGAGTATTAGGGTGTCATACATCTGCACCATACAGCATCAACTTCAACACCTTATATGTAGTGCTGCTAATCCTTGTTAATTCAATTGAATGTGTTTAATCATTAGGTTGCAGAGAAACCTAATGTTTCTTGAGTGATTGCTATGATTCTAAAATTTTAAGTAAAATATATATGATAATTGGATGACTGTATTTAAAATATGAGACCAACTTTACTCCTTTTATTTCAATGGGGTTTTTATTAAGAAAAATGAAACCATAAAAAACTGACAATTTTGTTGTTGTATTAAAACAATGGCATTATTTTTCTATGGATAATTACAATATCACAAACAAATAAAATCCATACGTTATCCCCAACTCTCATTTTAATCTCTTCTCCATTTGGAACATCCTTGGGATAAAGATGTCTTCTACTCTGTCATTTCCTGGTTTACTTAACAAAAAATTCAAATAAACATGAACATTTAGACAAGAGTTCCAGTTTCAAAGCCAATAAATGTGAATCCAGGGATAGTGTGAAAGCGGCTTATAAAACACGGAGAGTTCAGGTCTGGTCTTGTTTCCTCCCTCTGCTAATTCTATGATTTGGGCAGATTACCTACCCTGGTTCAACTGCAGCTTGCTCATCAAAAATGAGGGGAGAGAATCCTACCCCATAGGGTATGAATATAAATGCTCAAAATATGTGAGCATAGTTATTTATTCTTCATTTTTTATAGGTCTTCCTAGCTAGATTCCAAAAGACAAATATTGGCAGAATCAAAGTCTGACTTTCTCTAACTAATGACAATCTTCAGCCCAGTCATGTTTCAGACAGATAAACATACTTTTAGCTTACAACATTTTCTTCAATGGAAAATTTATTTATTAAGTTAGAAAGTTTTATTTTGGAATATAATATATTTTTTAAAAATGAGCAACAGTGCTTGTAATATACTTTATTCCAACATCCACTGGTTCATTGTCCTACATTGTAGGAAGTTACTGAGTTTCACACAGGGTTGGAAAGAGTGATAACACACAAAGGAACATTTTCTCTAATTCTATTATTTGCATAAGAGTTCTTCTACAATGCATGCCAGAAATGAAATAATTAGACATATGCTTCTCTGTAATCTAGGGGATAATGTAAGTGTGTTATTTAGCATAGAGGTAATGGCAAAATGAAGCTTTCCAATTATATCCAAAATGCTGACATATCAATTCTGTTGCCTTATACATATTAGATTTGTGCTTGACTGAATAGCATGAAACATCTTCATATGTCTTGCGAAATACACCTTCAATTAATGACACTATCTACAATCTAGTCAAGAGTTTTCTTGAGAACTAATATTTATTTTTTATGGGTTTGTGTTTGGTAAATGGTGCTATAAATGAACTCAGATCAGAGCAATTACTAAACAGAAGAAAACATGAATCTGTTCTTTCTTAGGATAATCACATAAAAAATTAAATGATGTTCTAATCATTTACTAGCATCAACTGAATTTCATGTAATGCTAGTCTCCCAGACTAGGGTATATAATTTAAAATTTTTTCTATGCAGAAAATGTGCAACCAGTGTTTTATTTTTTAAGTGTCCCTATTAATTTTTCAAGATTTTCTCTTTTGTCCTGTGTTCTACAGATTTCTACTAATGTTAATTTTGCAGTCACATTTATGTAAATTTCAAATTCTCTATTGTTACTTTAGACTTAATCAGTAAACACAAAAGGTTACTCCTGCATCTTAGAAACCAGGAGGGATACTCTGAAGGTAAAGTCTTTCTCATGCATGTACTCTTGCTCCCTCTAGCTTGCGCTAGTCCTCTCTCTCCTCTTCTCATCCTCTCTCTCCCCCTCTTGCTCTCACTTTAGCGCTTACTCTCTCTCATTTATACTTCTAAATCATCAACACAGTTGCTGAAACCAAGCGAGATTCCTCTACATTAAAGACATGATTGGCAAGAAATGGAGAAGCAGGGGTATAAGGGTGTGAACCTACAGTCAGATTAAATTAGGGTCTTCCTGTTACTAGACTGAACTAAGAAACTTCACTGTGGGCAAGTTACAGAAATTAGGCACAACATTTAAGACAAGGAAGTATTTCATTTTAAAGAATAAACCATTAACACACAGCCTAATTTATTTATCTTTTTTAGAGAATTAAAGTATTTTCTAAATGGAAACTTCAATTGGTTGAATTATAAAAGTATCAGGGAATTGATGCTTTATATTTTTTTCTTGCAGAATATGAACTTTGTTTTGCTTTGGCAAAATGGATACAAAGATTAACTAACATTCCATGTCAATATTGTCAGAGTGAGGGAAAATTGAATCAAATCTTCTATGTTATCAGTATTAACCAAGAACAATAACTTATACTTTAGTTCTAAATTCAACAGACTAAATCATGTTACATCTTTAAGCAGCATAACTTGTGAGGTCAAGATTTCTTTATAAAATTTTTCATACTGTGTTAGTTAAAATAAGATCGTCTATTTATCTTTTATTTTCTTTTTCCTTTCTAATAATGATGAATTCCTTTTTTTAAATGACTTTAGGCTAAAATAATTTCCTACATAGTCTGTGAAGTAATGCTCAACTAACTTACAATTTCACTAATTGCTAAGCCATGACATAAAAATCAAATAGAAAACTTTTATATAATTATGTTCATTAAGAAGAATTTTATACAGTTGCCCAAATGTGTAAATCATCAATAATTCCTTTATTAATGTAGATTTCATTATTTCTGTGGCAATGCAGTGTAGATTAACATAAACACCTGTGTGTGTACATGCAAGTGTGTGTGTGTGTGTACATGCAAGTGTGTGTGTGTGTATCTTCTGTCTCTCGGAAAAGTAGTCTTAAACATATGAAAACACTTGATAAAAGATGTATCTCTACAAGATATACAAGAAAAAAAATATAATTTGATTCTAGATGAGTCTTCAGGTGAAATGAAATTTTTATTAAATATTTAGCTTATGTACTCAAAGGACAGTGTAGTGAACAAAATACTGTAAACAGCTCCTATTTTTGAGGAATTTTCCAAATCATCTGAAGGTATTTTTCTATCTTAAGGATCAAAAGCTGGTTGAAATTATACACTTTTAATCAGTAAGCCATTTTTTATAAACACTGGCTAATATTCATGGGTCTTTCTTCATTAAAATTAAAGAAGTATTATCTTTCTGTAACTTATGTTCAGTCACTTATGTAAGATAATTTGCTTTTCTACGGAGTGGAGGAAAAAGTCCTCTAAGGAGATCATTCCCAACTGCCTTTTAGGATCATACCAACACTTCTAGCTATTGTCATCCTTCTGTCTCAGAAATGGCATTCTTTATTTTGTAAATGGATCCTTGGTAACTTAACAAATTTCTCACAGCTTTGGACATTTTCTTATGTAATGGTTATAACGTTTTATCAGACTGAAGGGTCTAACAAAGGAATTTTCTTTTTTTTTTCTCAATGCTTATGAAATGAGCGTGTTTAATCAAGGATTATTTTATGAGTTCTGAATAACTCTACACACTCACTGACCAGCTGGTTCTCAGGGATGGGTCCCATTCTAGAAGATCCTCAAAACAGAGCATGTTTGCTCATAGCAGCAGAAGAGTTTTCTCTAAGAAGCTCTTTAATTTCTAAGCCAAATAACAAAGGACATTAAATAGTATTTCTCAATCTATAATTCCAGAGGTTCACTTAAGTCAGTTTTAAAATAGGCATGAACACTCAAGGAGACCTCAAAATTGTCAAAGCGTAATTCTCAAAGAGTTAAAAAGTGTAATGCTCACATAAATACAAAAATTTTTAAACTCTTTGTATTTTTAATCTTGCTGCTGTAAGATATTACCACAAATTTAGTGACTTAAAGCAACTCAAACTAATTACCTGACAGTTCTGTAGGACAGAAGTCCAACATGGGTCTCAAGTGAATAAAATCACAAAGTCAGCAAAGGTGCATTCTTTTCTGGAGGTTCTAGGGGAAGATCAATTTCCTGCCTATTTAGGTTGTTGGCAGAATTCAGTTTCCGTTAGTGGTAAACCTGAGGTCCTGGGGATTGTCTGCTGCTGTTGTCTGTCAAGTACAGGCCACCCTTTAAACAATGAGATCTCTCTTAGGTCCCTATATCTCAGCACCAGCAAGGGAGCATCGAGTCCTTCCCATGGCAGTATTTCTCTGACACACTGTCTGCTGTCAAATCTTTCTTTCTGACCACAGCTAGAAATGGTTCTCTGCTTTTAAGGACTCATGTGGTTATCTTGGATCACCTGGATAATCGAGGATAATCTCCCTATCTCAAATTCTATAACCTTAAACACATCTGCGAAGTTCCTTTTTCCGTGTAATATCGTATTCACAAACAGGGAATAGAGTGTAAACATTTGTAGGAGGAGTGTTATTCTGCCTACCTACCAGACTTATTAATAAACTAAATAGCCCATGAGTAGAACTAATTCAGAGGGAAATAGAGACTCATATAAAATCAGTGAGACAAAAATAATGCTGAAACAAATTTACATGGATAAACACAAAACAAGTTAACACATTACAAGACAGTAACTGTAACATTTGCATTTCTCTCTTCTAGTGGACAAAATTTACTTAATCTTTAATAAATAGAAATTATTTGCTACCTATCAATTAATTACAAATTAATATATAAATGTGGAATGTAGGTCCTACTCAATAGTAAACAGGTCAAACAAAAGTACATTTCTTGGAGTCAAACTTTAGAAGATTTATTTTCTACTTAAGGATTTTTTTATCTTTCAAAAAAGCAAATCACATGAATGGATGATTACCAATTTATTTGGAATAACTCTAAAAACTAATACTCCTGGTTAAGTAGCAGCTGTCAAACAGGAAAATAAATTATTCATATTAACTATAATCTATTTGATAAGTTATCTGGAATAAGAATAGATTTGTATATGTAAATAATATGTACATGCATAAATATGTATATCCACAATGTATTTTAACCTGTGTTTACATATATATAATGTAGGGATATTTGTGTCTCTGTACATCAATATTAAATATATTTATATTTGCATTTGCTAAGGGCTGTCCAAAGAAAAGATAAAATTACTACAAAAAATTACTACGGAAATTCCTTTCTCAGTCTGCTTCCATATGACATTTTGAAAGTTATCATTGTAAATTCTTAGAAATATCAATTTAATTCAATGTACATTTATTGAAATCATACTATGAAATATGAATTGTATCAGACAAAATCTATATTAGAACATTGTAACATACTGTCTCAGGTCTCAAAGGACATCTAGTCTAATGATGGAGATGAATACATAATCAAATAGCTCTAATATAATCTGAAAACTGCTCATTAGGAAGATAAATAAAATATTCCTTAAAAGTGGAAGGCTATTTCTGGCTGTGATCACAGGGAAAGATTTGACAACACAGAGTTTATCAGAGAAATACTGCAATGGGAAAAACTCAATGCCCCCTTGTTGGTTCTGCAATGTAGGGGGCTAAGAGCAAGAATGAAATATTTTCAGAATGCAAATGTATAATTAAATAGTTTTTCTTGGGAGAGAGTTGCAGAGGGAATCGAGGAAATGAAGATGCAACTGATATCACTTTCAAAATATGAGTAATGCCAGGACAGGCTAACAGTAATGCTGATTGGGATGAGGCAGGAAAGGTAGGCCAGAGGCTTCCTCTGAAGAGACACACTTTGCACAGTTGGGCAGATGCAGCTAAACAAATACCAGCTCTTCTCTTATTTATCGTGTGGCTTTGGTAAGATAATTAACTTTTTAAATCTTGAATAAATTTTATTAAAATATCTCCCTCAGTGCATTGTTATAAGCTACCATCATTTCCCATATACCATGATTTAATGTGTAGACTTTTTCCCCATAAGTAATGGAAATTCACCTGAATTTTTTTACAAAGCCATGGTGGCAGCTGAGTGACAGAAAACGGACTTGGATGTCAAGAGGTCGAATATAGAGAGGCCATATCAATCATTCATGTAATACATGATGGGGGCTGAAAATCAGATGGTGGGGCTGGAGGGAAGATGTAGTTGCTAGAGGAGTTTGGAGGTACAGGCCTGGCTAGAATGGTGACATAGTTTTTGGTTGACATGGGGTGAAAGGATAAAGGAGACATCAACTATGATTATTAAGGTCCCTGATTTATACAACTTGTTATCGGTGATACAATTTAACAGAATGAGAGGTATGGAAGAAATACTAGATCAGTAGGAAAGATTTTTGAGTTAAATTTTTAAGGTTTTGTATTTGTTAGAAATAAAATTGTAAATTACTTTTTCTACAATTTTCTTCTTAAATTTTGTTTTTCCTTTTCTAATAAACAGAAACTGGTATAGTGAACTAGAATGTGACTTAATTGTTTAATTTAATGTAACCAAAAGACATATATGTGTTTACTTGTTAGCTCCAGGATATTGTAATGCTTTGTTGAACTTTCATCTCACTGTTTTTAAAATCCTTGTCACATTATCTCAGGTCTTTACTTTTTACTTACTCTGTCAAAAATGTTGCTTGTAAAGCTATCAGATATGAACCAAAATACCTTGAGAACAGAGAAATTTTCTTTTATTTGCCTTGAAATCTGCCCACTGTGTTTTGTTGCTGTGGTCACAGTAAATCTTCAGACATATCGTGCAACAAAATTATCCTATACTTTTAAATGCAGACACTTCTTAAACTCTTATTAATTTAATTAATTTCAATTTAGTTGACAAGGGCTCATCCAATAGACACTTGGTGTTCACAAGGGACCTGAGAAATTACATTCAAAGATTATAATCTTTTCTGCCTCCAACATAAAACAAAATTCAAAGGAGGAGGCCTGATATAATCTTCTGGCTCATTTGAGTCAGTCAACTATGACTAATTAAGAAGGTTTGCTGTTGGAGGGCCTGGACCCATTTTGGATGCCTGGCCTTACCCAACAGCCACCTGCTCCCAAGCAGCAAGGCTAGGGAAGAATGAAGTAATATTCCCTTCCCCGAGGTCTGACCGACACACACTGTGCTAATCACATTTTGCTTGTGTGCATCTACGCAGCCTTTTACCTATGTCATCATTCTGCCAGTTACAGCCTTCTGCTGAGTTTTCTGCTGTGTAGCTTCACCCTAGACAGTTCGTTCTGAGTGCAGGGCAGGGAGAAATTAGGTGAATAGTTTTCATTATTATCAGCAGCAATTGTGTGTCATACTGAAAATATCCACAGTAAATTATTAGGAGCACAAGGGAAAAGGAAAGAGAAAGACTAAATGTTACAAGCCTCCGAGGTAATCTGGCAAAAGATAATAAAGACAGAACAACTTCCTACCCTAAGAGCAACTGCCTGAGGAACTGGGACCCAGGTCCCCATGCTGTGTACTATTACAAATGTTCTGAAACATCTTGTACTAATTCTTACTCATTAGGCTAATTTTCTTTTCAGGAGGATATAAGGCAATGGAAAAACTAATTTCAATTTTGCACACACTTGTTTTGAACAAGTCAGTTAAACAGAAGTCATGTAGTTATAAAAGACTAACTTTAAGTTTGGGTTTAGAAACACATCAGTGAAGCAAAAGGCAGGAACTTCTAGGTCAGTGTACAAATAAACCTTTTATAAGGTTACCCAAAGGGCATTTTAAAGGTAGGTGGAATTTAACATGTATATTTAAAGAATAATATTGTTTTGCATTTAAATTAAATTAGATCTTATAAAATTTTATTTGTTAATCTTGAACAAAAATAGAACCACCAGAACCAATTATTCAAATGACAGAAACTTTAAATATATATTTTATAACTATATATTAGTATGAAATTAAATTAATAATTGAAGAAATGCCTGACATCTTGAATTGTGCACTCTGATACCTCATTCAGTCTCCTTATGAAAGAAGATGATTCCAGCATATAAGAGGCAGGTTAAAATTGTTATTACTATTAACATTACTTCCCATCATGATTTCTTCTTTTTGGTTCTAAATGTGAAAAATCAACATATGTAATGAAGTTCTAAAACACTAATTCTAATATTTTCAAACTTCATCAAATGAAACATTTGAAATTTTTAAAAAACTGCTATAAATATATTGAATAGAGTTTACAAATTTTTCATTTGGTTTAAACTTGATTATATTTTAAATGTTTCTATAATATATATAAATGATAATGGGAGCTTCTACTTCCATCAATGTGACAGAGTCCAGATCAAGAATTTATCTTTTGTGAGCAGACTCCCTGAGGTCAGAGTTGAAGCAAAGCACCAGAGCAGGCTTAGGTGGATACTGGTCACCCACAAGTACCCTTCCTGAAGGAATTTTGCTGCCAGGTGTTCTGGTGTTTTGGAGTTCCTGCAGAGCAGTGTGGTGGAATGATGCAGTATGGTCCTACGTTGTTCATGCTTCCCTGCACCCACGCTCCTTGGAAGTGCCTTTGGACACTGTCTCTAGGCTTTGCCCTGTGATTTTCTTTGGGCAATGGGAACAGTAACAAAGATGACGTAAATAGACTAGACGCATACTTGCAAATTGGAACTTGCCCTCTTGCTGCTTATGAAGCCTGTAAATTCTTGTCACCAGGTAAACAAGCTCCAGCTGTCCGGCTAGATGATGACAGGCCACCAAGAGAGAAGCCCCAGTTATCCCAGCTGTCCCATCTGAAGCCATTATAAATTACTCAGTCATTGTTGACCTACCTGCTTACTGCAGAAACTTGAATGAGTAAAGCTGAGATCAGCAAATTTCAGAACAAATTAAAACAACCACCCTGCTTAGATTAACCCAAATTTCTGACCTGTAGATTCCTAAGCTAAATAAATGTGTGAATGTAGTTTTAGCAAAATTAATGTGTTTTTTTATGAAGCAAGAGCTAACTAATGCAGGACAGCACGCCAAACTGGGGAATCTTCCTACATATAATGCTACTCTGATAATAATAATTCTGTGAATGATGGTCATAACAACAATAAAAATAATAAAGCCTCATCACCTAAGGAAAAATATCCAATATCTTTGGCAAGGCACATAAGGTTTTCCATTATCTAAACTCTGCCTAGTTTATTTTCCTAATTTCTAGACAATCTCCCATTTTGCAGCCTAATTTCAAGCATAAAAAATTCATCTTCTTCAAGGCAGAAATAAAAGTTTATCTATAAACAATAGCCTAACAGTTCTACTCTGCTTCAGTAAATTCCAAAAGGTGATTGAGCATTATTGATGTTTTTCAGGAAGATTCTTGACAAAAACTCTATACTCAGATAAGTTACCAGAAATAGGTAAAAGAAGAGAAAAATACACCTATCTTTCTTTCAAATATACCTCCAAGAACAATTTCAGCCAACTGAAACATGAATTAGAACAAAAAGTATAGAAATGGGAAAATTAGAGTATTAAATAATGGAGAAAGTGGAACCACTACATGCTTAATAAATATAATATGGTATAAAAACTTGATGAACAAGCTAAAATTAATTATGTATATTTGTATACAGATGTCCCTGACTTATTATGGTAATATAGTTTGGCTGTGTTCCCACCCAAATCTCATGTTGAATTGTAATCCCCATGTGTTGAGGGAGGGACCTGGTGGGGGGTGATTAGATCATGGGTGTGGTTTTCCCCATGCTTTTCTTGTCTTAGTGAGTTCTCATGAGATCTGATGGTTTAAAAGTATGTGGCAGTTCCTCCCTTCACTCTCTGTCTCTCCTGCTGCCATGTAAGACATGCTCTGTTTCCCCTTCACCATCCACCATGATGTTAAGTTTCCTGAGGCCTCCCCACCCATGCAGAACTGTGAGTCAATTAAACCTCTTATTACTCAGTCTCAGGTTGTTCTTTATAGAAGTCAGATTGTTCTTTACAGTAGTGTGAAAAGAGACTAATACAGATGGTTTGACTCATGATTTTTGACCTTAGGATGGTTTGAAAAAAACATGTATTAATTACACTCCTTGACCTCAACTCACGATGATACTCTTTACTTATAATGAGTTTACTTAGTTGTAACTCCATCAAAAATTGAGGATTATGTGCATATATATACTCACATATATATAATATAATATATGCAATATTATGTAATACATTATATATATATATGTAATTCACATTAAACTATTATCATTATGGAGAATGGGAAGTAGGAGAGGCAAAAATGAACATCTCTCATAAAAGAACTAAAAATTAACTTTCTTAACGATAACTGAAAATAACATCCTGAGCCCCACACTGACTAAACAGACACACTCCCTGGTCAAATTTGAGTTCCCTGTCATGACTGGACAAGATGTCAGATGCCTTTTTATGCTCTCTCTCTTTTGCAGTTTAGATACAATTGACCAGCATTAAAGTTAAAATACAGACCATAAGACTGACAGAATGGGCTTTTTATGATAATAATATACCAAATTATAAACACTATCTAAAGTCATGCCAGGCAAGAGTTAAGTCACACATCCCTACACTTTGAATAAACTATGTTCTAATTTTCACAAGGATTTTATTTTCTCCTTTTGCTCTAGCAGCTAAACAAGCATTGGCCTTGAGATAAGTAACAGTGAACAGTTGCAGAATGCCAACCACCAGACACTAACTGAGGCTCCCTATTCCACAAGTCATAACTATAGCTTTGATTGGCAAGCGACCTATTTCTGTAATTTTTCCTAGTAAGAGATCACCAATCGTGGACTGATTCTGGCCGATGTACAGAGGTTATGCATCTGAGTGCCTTCACTCATGTCCCTACTTCTCCTTTTAATGTATAGGGCCCAACTGTAATAGATTTAAATGTTAAGTATCCACCTCAAAGTGAACTTTGGATGCATGTTAGCATGTTTGCTTATGACCTATGCCTGCGAATTCCCACTTATAAATATTCATAGTTCCTCCTATATCCTGTTGAATATGTATACTTGCCCAACTCATTCAGCATAAATTCCTGTTTCATCCCTTCCTCCCTCTAAAAGCTTGCTTTCAATTTTCGACTGTAGGTTCTGATTCCCACCTGCAGATGATAATCCCCTTCTTAAGCAATAAAGCTCTCTTTTCTAAATTTATAAATTGAATGATTTATTTTTCTGTTAACTTAGATGATTAGAGAAATAATTGGCTAAATCATTTATTTGAAAAAAAAATATCAAATGTAATGACAAGTGGAATTAAAAGCTGAGTAAAACTGAAAGTGAGATAACAGCATTTTTAAAGCATACAAAAAAGTAGATTGCCTGCATATAGATGAAAGAAACTTAGACTGACTATGAGCTCTACACTGTAAACAATGTAAACTAGACATAAGGGGCAAAATCATTCAAATTGTTAGGGCAAGGTAATTGTGAGCTGAGAATTGAACACTGAAATATCTTTCAAGTACTATGGTTAAATAAGAAATTTCCAGATAAACACAAGGTGAGATAACTTTCTATGCTTCCTTAGTACTAAAGATATAAGTATTTCAACAAGAAGCAAATGATCCAGCAGGCAAATCTAAGGTTCTGAACATATGGTGAAGCTCAAGATGGTGGTTATCTGTGTGGAAAAAGTGAAGGAGGGTATTATGGGAGAGAGGATCTAAGAGGACAAACGGTGTTTAGCTATGATACTGGGAAAAGTACATTTTTCAAGTTGGGTGATGGTTTCATAAGTTTTATTTTATTTTATTTTATTTTATTTTTTTAGATCCCTGCCCACCCCCATAAGTTTGATTTTATAAGTTTGTGATTGAAATGTTACATGTCTGACTTCTGCCATGATGACTGAATAGGAACAGCTCCAGAGTGCAGCTTCCAGCAAGAAAGATGCAGATGATGAGTGATCTCCACATTTCCAACTGAGTACCAGGTTCATTTCAATTCAATGGGACTGGTTGGACAGTGGGTGTAGCCCAAGGAGGGCAAACTGAGGCAGGGAAAGGCACTGCCCCACCCGGGAAGTGCAATCAACCGAAGAATCAGGAACTTTAACCCTTTGGCACTTCTGATACTGCACTTCTCCTATGCCCTTTGCAACCCACAGTCTGGGAGAGCGCAGCAGGGCTGAGAACCTCCGCAAGTTGCCAGCGCAGACCTGAGCAACAGCTTCTGGCAGTCCGGCACCTCAAGTTGTCAGCACAGAACTGGGCAGAGGTTTTGGCTAGTACTGAGAGCACCTGAGGGACAGATCTACCTGCCTCCCAGAAAGAGGGAGAGCCGAAAGCAGAGAGACAGGTGATACAGATTGGCAGATCCCACCCCCACAAAAACCAGCAAACTGAAACCCTCTCACTTGAGAGTTTCACAGCCAACACATCAGTTCCAGCTCAACCCAACAATCAAGGTTGGTGGGGAGAAGGGCATCCGCTATTGCGAAGGTAAGTCTAATCTCACCTATGTAAACAAAAGCCAAAGGAAGCTTACACAGCAGCTGGGCTGAGTCCAAGGCAGCCCAGAAGTGCCACTGAAGGCAGAGAAGGGAGAGACTGCCTCCTCAAGCAGCTCCCTGATCCCTGTAGAACCAAAAATACAATGCCTCACACAGCAGAGGGGCCTGAATGTTAGAAAGAAAACTAAAAAACAAAAAGAAATAGCTTCAACATCAACAGAAAGGACATCCACTCAGAGACGTCATCCAAAATCACCAACTACAAAAATCAAAAGTAGATAAATCCACGAAGATGGGAAGAAATCGGCACAAAAAGAATGAATAATCAAAGACCAGAGGCTTCTCCTCCTCCAAGGAGTCACAACTCCTCACCAGCAAGAGAACAAAACAGGATGGAGAAGGAGTCTGATGAATTGACAGAAGCAGGCTTCAGAAGGTGGGTAATAACAGACTTCTCTGAGCTAAAGGAACATGTTCTAATCCAAAGTAAAGAAACTAAAAACTTGAAAAAAGGTTAGATGAAATGCTAACTGGAATAACCAGCTTAGAAAATAACATAAACAACTTGATGGAGCTAAAAAACACAGCATGAGACCTTCGTGAAGCATACACAAGTTTCAATAGCTGAATTTATCAAGCAGAAAAAAAGATATCAGAGATTGAAGATAAACTCATTGAAATAAAATGAGAAGGCAAGATTAGAAAAAAAGAGTGAAAAAAAAAATAAGCAAAGCCTCCAAGAAATATGGGATTATGTGAAAAGACCTAATCTACGCTTGTTCAATGTACCTAAAGATGATGGGGAGAATGAATCCAAGCTGGAAAACACTCTTCAGGATGTTATCCAGGACAACTTTCCCAACCTAGCAAGGAAGCCAACATTCAAATGTAGGAAATGCAGAGAACACCACAAAGATACTCCTGAAGAAGAGCAACCCGAAGGCACATAATCATCAGATTTGCCAGGGTTTAAATGAAGGAAAAAATACTAAGGGCAGCCAGAGAGAAAGGTCAAGTCACCCACAAAGGGAAGCCCATCAGACTCACAGTGGATCTCTCGGCAGAAACTCTACAAACCAGAAGAGACTGAGGCAAATATTCAACATCTTTAAAGAAAAGAACTTTCAACCCAGAAGTTCATATCCAGCCAAACTAAGCTTCATAAGTGAAGGAGAAAATCCTTTGCAGAAAAGCAATTACTGAGAGATTTCATCGCCACAAGATCTGCTTTACAAGAGCTCCTGAAGGAAGCAGTAAACTAGAAAGAAACACCCAGTACCAGCCACTCCAAAAACAAATCAAATGTTAAAGTCCTATGACGTAATGAAGAAAATGTGTCAACTAACAGGCAAAACAGCCAGCCAGTAACAAATGGCAGGATCAAATACACACATAACAATATTAACGTTAAATGTAAGTAACATTAAATGTAAATGTAAATGGCCCCAATCAAAAGACACATGCTGGCAAACTTGAAAAAAGTAAAGACCCATCGGTGTGCTGTATTCAGGAGACCCAGCTCACATGCAAAGACACACACAGACTCAAAATAAAGGAATGGAAGATTTACCAAGCAAATAGAGAGCAAAAAGAAAGCAGAGGTTGCAATCCTAGTATCTGCTAAAGCAGACTTTAAACCAACAAAGATCAAAAGAGGCAAAGAAGGGCATTACATAATGATAAAAGGATCAATGAAACAGAAGAGCTAACTATCCAAAACATATATGCACCCAATACAGGAGCACCCAGACATATACATCAAGTTCTTAATGACCTCCAGAGAGACTTAGGCTCCTGCACAATAATAGTGGAGATTTTAACACTCCACTGTCAATACTAGGCAGATCAATGAGACAGAAAACTGACAAAGATATCCAGGATTTGAAGTCAGATCTGGACCAGGTGGGCCTAACAGACATCTACAGAACTTTCCACCCCAAATCCACAGAATATACATTCTTCTCAGCACCACATAGCACCTACTTTAAAATTGACCACAAAATTGAAGTATATGACTCCTCAGCAAATGAAAAAGAATGGAAATCATAACAAAAAGTCTCTCGGATCACAGTGCAAACAAATTAGAACTCAGGATTAAGAAGCTCCCTAAAAACCGCACAACTTCATGGAAACTGAACAACTGGCTCCTGAATGTCAACTGGATAAGCAAAGAAATGAAGGCAGAAATAAAGATGTTCTGCAAAACCAGTGAGAACAAAGACACAACATACACAGAATCTCTGGGACACAATTAAAGCAGTGTCTAGAGGGAAATTTAGAGCAATAAACACCAACATGAGAAGTGAGGAAAAGTCTAAAATAGACACTCTATCATCAAAATTGGAAGAGCTAGAGGAACAAAATCAAAAAAACTCAAAAGCTAGCAGAAGATAAGAAATAACTAATATCACAGTAGAACTAAAGGAGATAGAGACACAAAAAAACTCTTCAAAAAATCAATAAATCCAGAAGACAGTTTTTTGAAAAGATCAACAAAATAGATTGCTATCCAAATGAATAAAAGAGACAAGAATTAAATAGATGCAATAAAACTGAATAAAAATGATAAAGGGGATATCACCACCGATTTCACAGAAATATAAACTACAATCAGAGAGTACTACAAACAACTCTATGCACAAAAACCCGTAAATCTGGAAGACATGGATAAATTCCTGGACACGTGCACCCACCCAAGACTAAACCAAGAAGTTGAAACCTTGAATAGACCAATAACAAGGGCTGATGTTGATGTTGAGGCAGCAATCAATAGCCTACCAACCAAAAAAAGTCCAGGTCCAGATGGGTTCATAGCTGAATTCTACCAGACATCAAAAGAGGAGCTGGTACCACTCCTTCTGAAACTATTCTAAACAATACAAAAAGAGAGAATCCTCCCTAACTCATTTTACAAAACCAATATCATCTTGATACCAAAACCCAGCAGAGACTCAACTACAAAAAAATAAAAGCTTCAGACCAATATCCATGATGAATATAGAGGCAAAAATCTTCAATAATATACTGGCAAATTGGATGCAACAGCACATCAAAAAGCTTATCCACCATGATCAAGTAGGCTTCATCCCAGGGATGCAAGGCTCGTTCAACGTACACAAGTCTAGGAACATAATCCGTCACATAAACAGAAACAACGACAAAAACCACATGATTATCTCAATAGATGCAGAGAATGCCTTCCACAGAATTCAACAGCGCTTTATGGTAAAAAACCTCAATAAACTTGGTATCAGTGGAACATATCTCAAATAATAAAAGCTTTTTACAAGAAACCCACAGCCAATATCATACTAAATGTGCAAAAACTGGAAGCATTCCCTTTGAAATCTGACACTAGACTAGGATGATCTCTCTCATCACTCCTATTCAATATAGTATTGGAAGTTCTAGCCATAGCAATCAGGCAAGAAAAAGAAATAAAGGGTATTCAATTAGGAAAATAGGAAGTCAAATGGTCTTTATTTGCAGATGACATGATTGTATATTTAGAAGATCCCATTGTCTCTGCCCAAAATCTCCTTAAACTGATAAGCAACTTCAGCAAAGTCTCAGGATACCAAATCAATGTGCAGAAATCACAAGCATTCCTATACACCAATAACAGAGAGCCAAATCAAGAGTGAACTCCCATTCACAATTAGTATAAAGAGAAAAAATACCAAGAAATACAACTTACAAAGCATCATGCTACTTGACTTCAAACTATACTACAAGGCTACAGTAATCAAAACAGCATTGTACTGGTACCAAAACAGAGATATAGACCAATGGAACAGGACAGAGGCCTCAGAAGCATTGCCAAGCCCTCTGATCTTTGACAAACCTGACAAAAACAAGCAATGGGGAAGGGATTCCCTCTTTACTAAATGGTGTTGGGAAAACTGGCTAGCTATGTGCAGAAAGAAAAAGCTGGACCCCTTCCTGACACCTTACTCTAAAATTAACTCCAAGTCAATTAAAGATTTAAACATAAGACCTAACACCATAAATATCCTAGAAGAAAATCTATGTAAACCATTCAGGACATAGGAATAGGCAAGGACTTTATGACTAAAACACCAAAAGCATTGGTAACAAAAGCCAAAATTGACAAATGGGATATAATAAAGCTCCAGAGCTTCTGCAGAACAAAAGAATCTATCATTAGAGTAACTGGGCAGCCAACAGAACGGGAGAAAATTTTTGCAATCTACCCATCTGACAAAGGGCTAATATCCAGAATCTACAAAGAACTAAAACAGGCTTACAACAACAAAAAAAACAAGCCCATTCAAAAGTGGGTGAAGGGTATGAACAGACACTTTTCAAAATAAGACATATATGAGGCCACAAACAGATGAAAACATGCTCATCATCACTGGTCATTAGAGAAATGCAAATCAAAACCATGTTGAGATACCATCTCATGCCAGTTAGAATGGCAATCATTAAAAAATCTGGAGACAACAGATGCTGGAAAGGATGTGGAGAAATAGGAACACTTTCACACTGTTTGTGGTTGTGTAAATTAATTCAATCATTGTGGAAAACTGTCTGGCGATTCCTCAAGGATCTAGAAATAGAAATTCCATTTGACCCAGCAATCCCATTACTGGGTATATACCCAAAGGACTATAAATCTTTCTATTATAAACACAAATGTACACCTATGTTCACTGCAGCACTGTTTACAATAGCAAAGACCTGGAACCAGCACAAATGTCCATCAATGATAGACTGGACAAAGAAAATGTGGCACATATACGCCATGGAATACTATGCAGCCATAAAAAACTATGAGTTCGTGTCCTTTGTAGGGACATGGATGAATCTGGAAACCATCATTCTCAGCAAACTGACACAAGAACAGAAAACCAAACACTGCCTGTTCTCACTTATAGGCGGGTGTTTAACAGTGAGAACACATGGACACAGGGAGGGGAATATCACACACTGGGGTCTGTTGGGGGGTGGGGGGCAAGGGAAGGGACAGTGTGGGGCAGGGATGTTGGGGAGGGATAACACTGAGAAATGCCTGATGTAGGCGAAGGGGGATGGAGACAGCAAACCACAATGGCATGTGTGTACCTTTGCAACAATCCTGCAAGATCTGCACATGTACCCCAGAACTTAAAGTACAATTTTAAAAAAAGAAAATTTACATATAACTTACATACATTTCTTGTGGCAAATATACCAATTTTTAGAAGATAAAAAAAGAAAGGAAGAATATTTCAATTTACTGATATGTTGGATCTATTTTATTTTGTAGGAAACATAAAGCTCTAAAACAAAAGGAGGTAGATGTAATTAATGTAGTATTTTGAATTCTGGGCACTAAAATTTATAGTTGGGCTAGGCATAATTGTTTACAGAGAATTATAAATTTTAAAGGAATTTAGGGATATTACTTACCAAAATGATTCAACCCTATTTTTTAATTTCCCCTCTTTTTTCAGTGTAACATGATTCTTCCAAATCTTCAAATTCCTTTTTTCTCTGTAACTTCATAAGTAGTTCATCACTAAAGATTATTCAGATCCAACCTTACCTCTTCAATTTTATTCCAAATCTCCATGCTTTCATTAGGTCTAGTATAAAACATTTCAATATTAACTTGCCATCTACTCAGACACATTTTGCAAACTACCAAGAAAAGATACACCACAATGTTTCCAACAATTATTCCAACCCATAAAAACACACATAAACTTTCTGTCAGGTACTTTAAAACATTAAGTCGGAATTTGTATTAGTCTAAACCATTTTGCTACAACCTGAAACTTAGTGTTTTGGGGTTTTTTGTTGTTGTTGTTCTTTAAGTGAAGTTTTAACATTCATCAATTCACACAACTGAAGAGGTCAGGGCATCTGACTCCAGGTACAGCTTTACCTGTGTGCTCAAATCACAACATCACAAAACTGTGTCTTTTCACTTCTATTATCTGCTATATTCTGTTTTGACTTCTTTCTAAGGAACAATTTCATCATGAGATGACCAATATGTTTAGAATTAATCCATGTCTAACATTCTATCAGTTTAACAATTCTTGTGAGAACTCATTGCATTTATCAGTTAAAGGAAAGGTCTCAGACAGGATACTCATTTACATAGCTTGGGGCATCCTTTGAAGAGTCCAGGACCAGGTTACATACATAGTCCTTAGAGCACAATCAGGAATATAGTGAGTTTCACTCTACTAATGTGAATAATAAGAATGGGGCTATTTTCCACTCTTACATTAAGGTGATGACAGTAGAATAAGGGTGAAATAAACACTGAGCAGACAAGAAGAAAATATGCTTATCCAATAAATAACTGTTTTTTATAAATTTTGAGAAACTTATCAAGTACAACTTTACATTAATTAATGCAATCTTGTTTCCTCCTAATTGTCATCCTAATTTCTCTATCCCATTGAAGCAATCTAATGAATTCCACACCTGTCTCATCCATAGCCACCACTGTGTCAGGCCAATTATAACTTACTTGCCTGGAAGGTCCCCTAATCTCTCTGTCTAAACTAGCCCTTGCTGACTGTAACTCTCCATACTATATGTAATATTGTATGCAAAACTACATATCACAAAATAAACATGCAGCAATTATTTTCTTTCTTTCCTTCCACTATTTCATCTCCCTTCGTTATCTCCTCTCCATCTTCTTCTGTTTCATTCAAATTTTCTTTCTTATTATATAAAACTTCCTGTAGTATAACCTCCTTTTGATGACTCCATATACCTTATTAAACAACACATATATATTAAAAAATGAACATTTTTTTTCCCAACTCTTTTTAGTTGTGTTAACTGAATCAAACAATCAGCACTTTATTTCTTTGCAAATCTGCTTTTCATGGCTTCACTGTAACCTCTAAACTGTTTAGGATTTTAAATTTAGTAAAATATTTTATTTTGTACATTGTGTAAAAATTAGCATAGCAGTGAGTGGCAATAAACTACCAGAAAGACTACTAAAATAGAAAAGAGAATACCTAAGTTCTAGTTTTAATTCTATCATTCACAAGCTGTGTAATTTTGAGCAAATTAATTACATTCTCTAAAACTATATTTTCTCATCTCCCAAATGAGGATATAGAGATCTGCCCTGCCTCTACTACACATTATTAAATGAGATGATATATAAGAAAATGTTACTAACAATGAAGAACTACTGACCAATTATTATGATAGCTATTCCAAAAACTTTCTGGAGCTGGGCACTGGTATGCAGAGAATGTCACATTGTCACAGTAGCCTTCATACATTGCTTGTAAAAATCACAATTACATCAAATGTGCTGAAGGACATTGTTAAGTTAGAGGGCAGAGAAAAACAATGTTTTGTTTGCTCCCCAGGTACAAATGAGTAAATAGTTTGTCCATAAACCTAAGACTATCAAAAAATGTCCAAGTACCAATTTCACTCACAAGATAGCAGAGCCCACTGAAATGTAGCCCCAATGGCAAATGCCATCACAGTGATTTTATAACTTATTCTGTGTTAGCCTGCAGATGTGATTACTTTGCTACTGAAGGAATGACAGAATGAAATATTGGAAAATGTTTAAAATGTAGGACAGAAATTTGTGAAATACTTACTATGACTATGTATTCAATAGACCCTTTCTATGTTTTTTATATTCTGTGGAAATTATTGCTGCTGCAGCTTCTAATACCAGAGAAAGTAAGTCAGTGTCTGTCCTGAGTGTGCCTTATACACCTATGGCTACCTAGAGAGAGAATCCTATGGGAAATATTCAGGAATCTTCTGATACCTGCTAATCTTGCTTCCTATGAATTTGAAGTGGCTAGTCATAAAACTACTGAGCAATAGTCACCTGTATCAAGCAAGTGCTCTGATTAAGACAAAACAGACCATAGTCCAGGAAATGTGGTGGATGCTTTCTACAGGCTCACTTTCAAAGCATAAGAGACTTCCCCACCTGCCCCTGAAAAGAACTCTTCTTAGCTCTACCACTTTTAAGGTTACTTAATTTTTAACTTTGCTGCTGCCAAACTTGTTGCTAATTACTATTTCTGTCTCTGTGCACCACCAGTTCCCCATGCTCTAGGCTAGGCCTAAACCTGTTTATGATTTATGAGTAAGTAATCAGCATCAGTT
The DNA here is from genome assembly GCF_009761245.1 of Sapajus apella. NCBI lineage: Eukaryota > Metazoa > Chordata > Mammalia > Primates > Cebidae > Sapajus > Sapajus apella. The sequence goes on from NW_022436985.1 coordinate 1,796,522, forward strand.
CTTCTTTGTGAACATATTGCTTCAGTCTTAACTGCTATAATATATACATCCTTTATATACTCTCTGTTAAGCATCACTATATTTTGTTCACTGTTCTCTTATACCAGCTATACCATGTATGATTTCAGTCCCCATCCTAGACACGGGCAGGTAAGCATGGCCTTCTCTTCTATGAGTTTCTTTGAAGCATGCTGGGAAAACTTGACCTGCTGATTTGCAGCCCGTTTCTCTCTGACAAATTTCCCTCGCTGCCTTTTCATATTACCATGCCAACTGCACATTCCAAACACAGTAGAAAAGCTCCTTAGGATGGCCCTAAGGTGTTGGCACTGCAGGTATAAATCTGTGCTTAGTCTCCTCTCTGTCATTCTGTTCCTCCTGCTGCAGCCCACTTTTCAAATGAGCTTGTTTAGAGAACTGGAACATTAGCATAGCTTTCCACCAGGCATGACTCAAGGAGGGGCAGGTGAGAGGCTAGGTATGTGACAAGGACAGCACAAAGTCATGTTAGTCTGCTCTGTAGCAAAGAGGAATGAATCCAACAATGTCAAAATATTGTAATTCCAATAATTGTAATAAAATAATATTAGCTGCTCCATTATGACTATCATTTATTCATTGCCTACCATTTAAGAGATACCATGTTAGTTTTAAACGTACAATATTTTACCAACTTTCACAACACTGCAGGAAGGCATTATTGCCTCAGCTTTATAAACGAGTAAACTGAGTATTGTTAATTTACCAAAAGTTAAATCACCAGTATTCAGGGCATTGTTTAAGATTTATTCCAGGGTTATTTCACTCCAAAATTTTTGCTGCTCTTTGCACTAAGCAGAAATAAACAAATATGCTGTAGGACTAAGTAAGTAAATCATCTATCTATGTATACCTATAACTATGTCTATAGATATAAATGTGTGTGTATATGTGTATATCTGTGTGTGTATAAAGAGAGAGAAAAGAGATACATGTGTTTGTATATGTATAAGTATGTGTATAAATTGCCACTATCTAGATATAATGTTATGATATTTGTTAGTAGGGAGAGCAAAATATAGATGGAACAAGAGATTATGGAGAATTATTTCAAAGTATTTTTTCTCATATAATGTGTTGACAATCATACATTTTTATGTTACTTTTAACCCAGCTATAGGAGTTAATAAGTCCTGAGAATTAAGGAATATGTCCTCACAATATATTTTCATGTTCATCAATCATATCATATGGAAGGATAAGAAGGTCGTTCATACCCAGAATTGCTCTTGGAAATGTATAGCTATCTAAAAAATGCCATTCAATCACTTCAATACAGTGCTGACACCCCTATAGCAAAACCTCACAAACATGCTGCTAATACATTGGGAACATCTAGTTCAAAGTTTTGTTAAATGTTACCTTGCAATAGAATAGTACAACAGTTGAATTATGCTATATTGAATTGTTGCAGAATGAGGTGAGCATGGGCCTAGGAAGTTGGAAATCTGAATTAAGTCTAAAATTGCCCTCCTATTACCAATAAGACAATGAGCAAACAGACTAAATTATCACAGCCATAGTGATTTTATTTACAAAGTAGAATTATATTTAATTATCTGTACAATTGTGAGGATTAAATGAGATAATGTGTATAAAGCATTCTACTAATGTTTGTATACTATTATCATTATGCTATTTAAAACATAAATCAACATTGCATTGCAATTTTCCCACTGGTTCTATTCTATACATAGATTGAAACAGCATCTTCTTGTGAATCATAATTTAAAAAGTTGAGTGATTTTGAGTATAAATGTGAATAAAAGCTTTTAAAGATAATACTGGAAATAGCTAAGTTTCTAAAGCCCATTGTATTTAAGTATATTAATGCAATTATGAATAATCATAGAGGATTTTAACAAATATTGTTTGGCTTGTTATATATATTAAATAACCAAAGACCAACATAGAAAATTGAATTCCACAAAGATGTCACTTCATAAATTATTCATTTTGAATGGTTAAAGCTGATTAAAGAATGATACTGCTAGGTACCTCAATTAAGACAGCAGCCTAAGGTCAGTTTCAGGATAGACATGGAAATGTGAACTGTTTTGTTATTTGTAACAGTATCTGAAAGTGACTTTTAGGAAATAAAATTTTGTAAAAATTCACATGGCTGGCTTGATGTCAGCTGTTACCCATTTTCATTTCCAGTGTGCTTGATTTCTACTACAGCAGTAAAAATATAAGTGAAAGAAAGGGCTGACCAAGTAATAATTGGTATTGAAATGTGCATTAATAAAGATGAAAATCTCATTTATATTAGTCATAGATACACTTACATTTAGGATAAAAAGACAGACAAAAATAAACTATGTGAAAGAAATTTATGAAATGGTAATTTTTCATTGGATGCTAACAAAGGATTAAGAATTCACTTAAATAAAGCTTCTCACATTAAATATGCATTTTTATCTATAAATTAATAAAATAATTTCCTTGCTTTTTGATTTTTTTAAAAATATATATTTTATTGCACTTTAGGTTCTGGGGTACATGTGAAGAACATGCAGGATTGTTGTATAGGTACACACATGGTAATGTGGTTTGCTGCCTCCATCCCCCCCATCACCTATATCTGGCATTTCTCCCCATGTTATACCTCCCCAACTCCCTACTCCCCACTGTCCCTCCGTAGTCCCCCCCAACAGACCCCAGTGTGTGATGCTCCCCTCCATGTCCATGTGTTCTCATTGTTCAACACCCACCTATGAGTGAGAACATGCACTGTTTGATTTTCTATTCTTGTGTCAGCTTGCTGAGAATGATGGTTTCCAGGTTCATCCATGTCCCTACAAAGGACACAAACTCATCGTTTTTGACAGCTGCATAGTATTCCATGGTGTATATGTGCCACATTTTCCTTGTCCAGTCTATCACCGATGGGCATTTGGGTTGTTTCCAGGTCTTTGCTACTGTAAACAGTGCTGCAATGAACATACCTGTGCATGTGTTTTTATAAAGAATAATTTATAATCCTTGGGATATATACCTAGTAATGGGATTGCTGGGTCAGATGGAATTTCTATTTCTAGGTCCTTGAGGAATCACCACACTGTCTTCCACAATGGTTGAACTAATTTACACTCCCCTAACAGTGGAAAAGTGTTCCTATTTCTCCACATCCTCTCCAGCATCCGTTGTTTCCAGATTTTTTAATGATCACCATTCTAACTGGAGTGAGATGGTATCTCAAAGCAGTTGATTTGTATTTTTCCAATGACCAGTGATGATGAGCATTTTTTCATATGTTTGTTGGCCTCATATATGTCTTCTTTTGAAAAGTGTCTGTTCATATCCTTTGCCCACTTTTGAATGGGTTCTTGTAAATCTGTTTTAGTACTTTGTAAATTCTGGATATAAGTTCTTTGTCATATAGGTGGATTGCAAATTTTTTTTTCCATTCTGTTGGTTGCCGGCTCACTCTAATGATTGTTTCTTTTGCTGTACAGATGCTCTGGAGTTTAATTAGATCCCATTTGTCTATTTTGGCTTTTGTTGCCAAAGCTTTTGGTGTTTTAGTCATGAAGTCCTTGTCTATGCCTATGTCCTGAATGGTTTTGCCTAGGTTTTCTTCTAGGGTTTTTATGGTGTTAGGTCTTATGTTAAAGCCTTTAATACATCTGGAGTTTTTAGTGTAAGGTGTCAGGAAGGGGTCCAGGTTCTGCTTTCTGCACATGGCTAGCTAGTTCTCCTAACACCATTTATTAAGCAGGAATCCTTTCCACATTGCTTTTGTCAGGTTTGTCAACGATCAGATAGTTGCAGATGTGTAGCATTGCCTTAGAGGCCTCTGTTCTGTTCCATTGGTCTATATCTCTGTTTTGGTGCCAGTACCATGCTGTTTTGATTACTGTAGCCTTGTAGTATAGTTTGAAGTCAGGTAGTGTGATGCCTTCAGCTTTGTTCTTTTTGCTTAGGATTGTCTTGGCTATGCACACTCTCTTTTGGTTCCACATGAAGTTTAAGGTGGTTTTTCCCAGTTCTGTGAAGAGGATCATAGGTAGCTTGATGGGGATAGTGTTGAATCTATAAATTACCTTGGGAAGTATGGCCATTTTCACAAGATTGATTCTTCTTAACCATGAGCATGGAGTGTTTTTCCATCTGTTTGTGTCCTCTCTTATTTCTTTGAGCAATGGTTTGTAGTTCTCCTTGAAGAGGTCCTTTACATCCTTTGTTAGTTGTATTCCTAGGTACTTTATTCTCTTTGTAGCAATTGTGAATGGTAGTTCATTCTTGATTTGGCTCTTCTTAAGTCTGTTATTCGTGTATAGGAATGGTTCTAATTTTTGCATATTAATTTGGTATCCTGAGACTTTGCTGAAGTTGCCTATCAGTTTAAGGAGCTTTTGGGCTGAGACGATGGGGTCTTCTAAATATACAATCATGTCGTCTGCAAATAAAGACAATTTGACTTCCTCTTTTCCTAATTGAATACCTTTATTTCTTTTTCTTGACTAGTAGCTCTGGCTAGAACTTCCAATACTATATTGAATAGGAGTGGTGAGAGAGGGTATCCTCGTCTAGTGCCAGATTTCAAAGGGAATGCTTCCAGTTTTTGCCCATTCAGTATGATAGTGGCTTTGGGTTTGTTGTAAATAGCTTTTATTATTTTGAGATATGTTCTGTCGATACCTAGTTTATTGAAAGGCTTTTTTAATTTTGATATAAAATAATGTGCTATTTTTTTTCTCCTGCTGCTTTCCTTGTGTTAAAATTTACTATTTTTATCTGTAGATAAACTTCAACAATCTATATTCACCATATTTGAGTATTTAAAACAGTCTCCAAGCAACACAAAAACAATAAAACTATATCATATAGAAATTCATTGAATAAATTTTATTATTTAGAATAACCTGGTGAAAATATCCTGCTTTAACAGGTAGAAAAAAATGACTCAAAGTCTAGCTCACTAGTTCAGATAAATTTTACACATTGTTTTAAATGGCAGATAAGTTTTTTATATTATGTTGTTAACACATAAACATTTGGGCAAAGTCTTAGCTTATACTCATTTGTTCTTTGAATTTTTTTCTCACAAAAACGATAAGCAGGAACAGCAAGATTTCACTGTATCTAAGCTTCTGCTGGGAGGCTTGAGTTAGATATTTGTGAACAGAAATCTCTATTCAGAGAAATGTTTATCTTTTAAGATTATCAAGCTGAAAATAAACTGATGATAACATCTTTTTTTGGGAATGCCACCAAAATTTTGTCTTGAAACTTCAAATCTAGTTATGGAATACCCATTATTAAAATCATTCAGTAATACCTAGTGATAACTAGGTTAAAGTCGGTATTCTGATTATCATGTAAAACACTCTCCAGTTCACATCTCAGGCCACATCTTGGATAATGCTTGATTTCTATCTCAGTGGTTCTCAAACTTTAGTGCACATCAGCATCACTTGAAGGCTTGTTCGAACACAGATTTCTCAGCCCACTGAGTCGGAATGAGATGTGGTTTAGTAATTTGCATTTCTAACAATTTCTCAGGATACTGATGGTGCTGGTCCAGGAGTTTAAGACTAGCCTAGCCAACATAGTGAGAGCTTGCCTCTACAAAATTTTTTTAAAAACTTTCCAGGCATGATGGTAAACACCTGTAATCCCAGGGACTTGGGAAGCTAAGGTAGGAAGATTGCTTAAGCCCAGGATTTGAGGTTGCAGTGGGTTATGATTGCACCACTGCACATCAGCCTCGGTGGCAAAGTGAGACCCTGTCTCAAAAAAAAAAAAAAAAGAAAGAAAGAAAGAAAAGAAAAAGAAAAAAGAAAATTGTTTTGTTGTCCAGCTACTTGTATTTCCTTACCAACTGCAACTGCATTGCATTTGTTGTCTCTCTAATTATTGCTTATGCCACTCTCTCTGCCCAGAACAAATGCATTTTGTCTTCCAAATGCCTAACTCTGAATTGTTATTCAAAAAAGAACTCAGCAAAACCGTTTTCTTTTTTTTATTATTTTACTCCTTAGTCCTTTAGGCTGAGTTAGATGCCTCTCTTCCATGTTCTCACAGAATCCTGTGCATGTCTCCATCATTTTACAAATCACAATGTATAGTAATTGCCTGTTTTGTAACCTTTCCACCAGGTTGGGAATGTCTCCAGGGCAAAAACCATTTATGGTTAATATTTGCAATCCCCAAATCATTATAATATGGCAACTATACAGTTAGGAAGAAAGAATTGAGGATAAAGAATACCCCAGACAAAATCAAGAGAAAGAGGATGGTAGAGATAGGTCACGTTGGAGAGTCAAATAAGTGCAAAGTCAAGCCTTCTGACAGGTGCTACCTAGAAGAAGGCTAGTTTAAGAGAAGGTCAAGGACAGACTAAAATTAGGTAAGATGATTGCTTTGTGTAGCTCTTGATATGTAGGCATAGCCTTCAATATCAGATTCAGAAATATATCTTATTGCTTTGAGAATATAAACAACTATACCAATTATAATAAAACTTTTTTAATTACAAAAAGAAATTTTTATTCTAGTTCTTATTCAAGGGTTTGGATACTGCTATAGTTTAATAACCTCCAAATAGTACTCACACAGCTACAAGATTTCTTTTTACTATATAGATCCTACCTGTCTCATAGCTGGATTGATCTTAAGTGTTCTCAAACTTCAGAAATGCTCAAAGTATTATATTTCATTTCTGGAATAATGGAAAGATTGAAATCTCCCATTATTTATATTTTAATCTGCAGTTTTGTCATTTTACATTGGAATGTAAAGGGGAAGTTTGCAGAAAATGCTGTAGGCAGTTCTGCATATCAGATTTCTGTATTAAAAGTAAAATTCATGCAAGGTAAAAGAGACAGGGAAAAGGGTCAAGGAAATAAAAGCCTTGGGACTTATTAAGATTGGCCATTGCCAATTTATAAAGACATAGATAGCAACAACTAGAAGGTAGAAAAATAAATATTTTTATTAAGTATCCTTGAATCTTTGGATTCAAAAATACCACCCAATCTCTCTGGGGAATTTGATTGCTAGACTAGACGTTCATCAAAGATAATTAGGGCTCACAAGAAAGCAATGTGATGATCAATAAGACTTTATGGGTTGTACTTACTGTATAATGATATCCTAGGAAACCCTAGGGCAAAATAATGGTTCTCATGGTTGATGGAGTTCATGGGCCTTTTAGCATCTCTCTACAGCCTTTTCTGTATTTATTTTTAGTGGCTGTTTTAAGGCTGTGTGTGCATACTATCCATTTAGCCCAGAAAGTCTGCTGATCATAGAGAATCAAGCCAGTAGTTACGAGGACTGCTGCAGGAATATGGACATGAAGAATCAATGTACATTGGACACATTGTTATTTGTGTCAGAGAATTAAAAACAAACCATTGACTCGTGAGGCTGAAGGCATTTATGAACATGGGTAAGGACATATTCTTACTTGTGTCCCATCTATACTCACAAACCCTTGAGAAGCAGCTGGCTGGCTGTTTCTTTCCAGTATCTTTTTCAAGCTGAGAAAACAAATGAAGAAGATTAGGCCGTGTGTGTGTGTGTGTGTGTGTGTGTGTGTGTGTGTGTGTGTGTGTGTGTGTGT
>NW_022436985.1:1804143-1877073 GCF_009761245.1 Sapajus apella
TGTGTGTGTGTGTGTGTGTGTGTGTGTGTGTGTGTGTGTGTGTGTGTAGTTGAGGGAGTGTGGGAAAATTGGGAGGAGCACACAAAGAGAAACGAAAATATATTAGAAAAAAAAATAAGGTCTTTTAGCTTCTGCATGCCTTCAGAGAAGTGGTACTCTGTGCTGCTTATTGTTAAAATGTTACCATATCAATAATTTGAAAAGATCACAACTTTATATTTTTAAGCTAATTTCTATTTTTATTGAACAAACCTACTATTTTTAATCAGCTGCTAACATTTGCATTTAATATTTTATGCTATGATTTGAATGTAGCCTCAATTCATTCAGCTAAAATGAATCAAATGAAAGGGAAAATCCATGTTTAAAAGGATTAAATTATTGTAACTGAAAAAGAACATTAGGACTGAAAATGTCAAGGAATGGGTTGGAATTTTTTTAATTTGTCATATTAAAACACTCTGATTTTAGCCATATACATCATTCTATATGTATATTATTGGCTGGTTATTCTTAGTATTATTCCTACTTTTTTTTGCATCAGCAGGCTATTAGACAGAGTGCTCTGAAAATATACTGAGGTGTTTTTTGGTAATGGAGACTGATACAATTTTTGAATCAAATTGCATAATGTTCCTCTCACGAGCTAAGAGACAAAGAGGTAATAAAGAGGGAGAAAATAATTATATGTCCAAATAAAGTGAGGACAAATTCATACAAAACTCAAAAGGATATTTTTTTCTTTATGTCTTAATTCTGGAAAATTCCAAGTATTATCACTCAGTTTAACCTTAGAGAGGGTATCTGTCTTATTCTTCATTTGCGCTGAATTTGTCCTAATGCCTTTGCTAGTAACAGACAGATAGATTGATGACATCTTCACTAACTTCAATTCAGGAATTGGTCCAAGAGATCCCACATCCCATTAATGACTAAAAATCAGGGTCAACCTTTAAAAGCAAAAGCCATGTCTCCATATTCTTTTGTTTTATTTCTTCCCTTAAGGTCAGAAAATTTGACTTTCCTCTATACCCCATAACAGCTCCCTCAAGCAAAAATTCTTTTCTGCTGATTGACAAGAGATGATGACATAAGATAAATTATCTATTTTGGTTTTCTGTCTTTTTTTTTCTTTTTGTTCTATACTCACTGATCTTTTCTCTGCAGTTTTCACTTGTCTCATCTTTTTGCCACAATTGTTTAATGTCTCAATTTAGTTACTACTTTTTATACTGTGCTCCAAAGATGACATGGCTCATCTTGAAAAATTAGGAATTATTGTGCAGGACACAGTTGCAAAGTCTGAAACAATTTCAGCAAAATAAAATCAAATGAAAATATTTATGAGCACACATAATAAATAGGAACGATACTGCAGTGGGTGCATTTGAGGATACCAAGAAATACGTATAAGCATTTCCTGCTCTTAAAATGCTTAAGATCTATCCATTTGGGAATTCAAGACATAATTACAAAACTTAAATATCAGAAATAGATTGAAATGGAAGTGAAGGCACCATTAGGATAGAAAGCAACTGGAAGTTAAGTGATTAATTACTAAAAATGTGGTGAGCACATTTGGCATTCAGAGGACATAAATATCACTTCATTTTGGATGGCGAGAGAAAGACTCAAGATTTAGTAGTCTGGTATCATAGAACAGATTTGGGTAGGCTGTGGGGGTAAGCCATAAAAAGTGAAGGCCAATGAGGGATTTAGCAGAAATACTGGAAGGTAATTCAAGCAAGACACATGGGTAAGGGGAAATCTCCAGATAGAGCATATCAATTGCAGTTTTGTGGAGAGTGAGCATTCAGTTTTGAAGAGAGAAGAAAAGTTACATACCAACATATCAAGAATCTGGGAACTATCTTCCAGCCAATGGGGAGTCAGAGGCATGGTTTCTGATCAAGAAAGTGACATAATCACAGCAGTGTTTTCTGAAGATTAATCAGATATTATTATGTGTTGGACTACTTGGAATAATCATAAGGCTGCTTACTGAATTAGAAAAAAGGCTATTGCTCACTGAATCAGAAAAAAGGATGTTGAAGGCATGTGTTTGGTATTAGGGCTTTATTTTATTTTTATTTTTATTTTTTTGAGAATGAGTCTTGCTCTGTCGCCCAGTGGCACTATCCAGGCTCACTGCAGATTCAAGCGATTCTCCTGCCTCAGTCTCCTGAGTAGCTGGGATTACAGGCATGCATCACCATGCCCAGCAAACTCTTGAAATCATGATCGGCCCAACTTGGGCTCCCAAAGTGCTGGGATTACAGGTGTGAGCCACCGTGCCCGGCAGGCATTAGGGCTTTTTAAAAGCGCTTAATGTACCAGAGATTTCCCTGAGGGGCTGAGAAGTGGGAAGGACATTCCTTCCCTCTTTATACCTTGGTAAGCTAAATAGTTGAGCATACGAAAGCAAAAATAGTTAAGATCTGCTAAGGGGAAAAGTGATATTTTCGTACACTAATTTATTTATATTTAACTTTTAACAAATGGAGACTAAAGGATAGCACAACCAATAACGTATTTCCGTCCACACCTAACTCCCTACATAAACACACACATGCACAACATTGAATCCCTGGTTAAAGATGTCAAGAAGAGGTGATGTTTTAACTCCTTTCCCAAAGAAATATGAAAATAAGAACAAATAGGCATGAATGATTAAAATAAGGGAAGGTGTCTTTCACACACATGCCAGAAACGTACACCGCTCTTTGCAAGAAAAAAAAAAAGAATATGCAAAAGTGCATGAGGGGCTCATTACATTGAGAGTAACCACACATAAAGAAACATTTTATTCCAGCTAAAACCAAATAGTTCACCAGACTCAAAGGAGTTGGAGCTCGATCTAAGACATGGCATGGTTGAGTCTGTGGTGTAGAGGCCTATGTGTGGTAGCCAGAGCACACAGCTAGCAAAGTTTACCTACGGAGTAGGAGACTGGGAGAAGGGGAACAGCATTAAGTGCTGCTATGATTTTCTCATAATGTGGGAAATGGATCAGATCAATCCTTCCCCACAATAGCTGTCTCATTACTACAAGCAATGGGATATCTGGGCAATGTTAATTAAATGCCTGTGTGCTAAACATTTTTTCAGACCTTGGTATTAACAAAGAAATGCAAAACTAGTCACAACTCTTGCTCTTCTGAAACTTACAGTCCAGAAGGAGAAAATGTATTAATCACACAAATAAGTGTGTAATTTAAAAGTACTATAAGCAGTATGAGGAAAATAAGAGGCATCCCTAACAATGTGTGTATGCATGTGCATATGCATCATGAGAAAATGATGTTTAGAAAACTTCCCTGAAAGATAGGCACTTTGGTTGAGATTTGAAAATAAGTAAGTATTAACAAACTGAAGATGAGACATCTGCAGAAAAGGAAAAACATAGAGAGGAGAATTGGTGACTTAGGGGTGCAGAAAGACTGCAGATTATGCTAGAAAAGCATGCAAGAGAAAAAATATGGCATGAGAGGAGGCCACCATGGTGGGCATAAGTGAACAGGGAGTTAACAAGATGGGCACTAACTACAGTAAGACTTCAAAGATTTTATATTCACTCTATGCTGTAGTCTGAATGTTTGTGTTCCTCCAAAATTTACATGTTGAATTTTTAACACTCAAGGTGATGGTATTAAGAGGTGGGGCTTTGGGAAGGTGATTAAGTCATAAGGTTTGAACCCTCATGAATGGGATTAGCACTCTCATGAAAGACACCCCAGACAGCTCCTTTGCCCCTTCCACAACATGAGGACACAGCATAAAGATGATTGCCTATAGACCAGGAAGCAGGCCCTCACAAATACAGAATCTGGTACTCTAGCCTAAAAATCCCAGCCTCAGGAAACATGAGAAATAATTTTTTGTCATGTATAAGCCACCAGTCTATGGCAGTTTGTTTATAAGCCACCCAGTCTATAGAAGGCTGAATTGAATATGATAAAAAGAAATTGGTAGCCAGTAATGGATTTTAGAGCAGGGACATTTTGAAGTAATTGCCGTGACTAGGGTTTGGGAAGAGACTAGAAGCAGGCATATGTGCTTGCAGGAAGATCATTCAAGAAGCCACTGCAGCAGTCAAGGTGAGAGATGATGTGCTGCTAGAGATGCAAACATGAGTTCAGAAGCTATTTAAGAGAAACATTCAACATTGATAATTGGTGGATTACATATTGGAGATCATATGAAAAGAGATCTCAAGAGTGAATTCTCAGTTCTTACTTGCATAATAGAGTTGAAGGGATGATTCACAGACGAAGAACACGATGGAATAGAAACCACAAGGCCTTTTCAAGAAGGGGTTGGAGAAGCTTATGGCTTCAATTTGGACTTGCTACATATGAAAATGCCTGTGAAACAACACAGTGGTTGAATAGGTCTATCAGGCACAAAGAATAAATCTGGGCTAAAAATATAAAAGTGAAAATTATTTCTATTTTTGATGGTATACATAAACAAGGGGAATATGGTATCATTGAACCAAAGGAAAATAAAAATGGGACTAAACTCTCAAAAACCCAGGCATTTAATATTACAGATGGAAGCATAAACCTACAAGTTATATTTAGAAAAGAGATGGGAGAAAAACTAGAACAGTGTGATGTTCCAGACCCAAAGGAATACAAAATATAAAGGAAGAAGAATTTGTAATTAATGGCAACTATACTTGAGGAGTCCAGTAAGAGAAGGAACTAAGGATCCCGCAAGTCAGCCACATGAAAATATTTTGTGACTAAAATTTAAAAATTATTATTACATAATAACACTGACAGTTTAGTAGTACTAAGTTTAATAAATTTTAATACATTTATAGATTCATCTAACTATCTCTACAATCAAAATACAACCATTTCAGTAGTCCCCAAAACTTCTTTAAACTTCCTGTTCATAATTACATCCTCCTCCCCAATCCAAACCCTTGCAAACACTGATCTCTTCTCTATCACAATAGTTTCGTCCCTTCCAGAACGTCTCATAAATAGAATCATATAGTATGTAACATTTTAAAACTTGTTCCTTTCACTCAGCATAAGGCTATTGAGATTCATCCAAATTTTTGTGTTGTTCACCTCAAAATTTGTTTACTTTTATTGCTGAGTAATGTTCCATTGTACAAATGTACCACAGTTTAAATGCCTATTCATCTATTGAAAGACAGTTGGTTTGTTTCCCAGTTTTCAGTGATTATAAATAGAATTGCTATAAACATTCATGTACAGACTTCTGACTGAAAACAATATTTTATTTCTCTAGGGAAACATAAAAAATTGGATTATAGGGTCATAAGTATAACTACACAAGAAGCAGCAATTGTTTTCCAGAGTGCTTGTGCCATTTTGCCCCCAAAAAACAATATGTGCAAATTCCAGTTGTTCCACATCCCTGCCAGCAGTTTGCAGTATGGGTGTCTATCTATCTCTCTATATAACTATATTAATTGTTGTCCTTTTATGGGTAATAGTCTCTTATGAATTTAATTTGTACTTCTCTACTGACTAATGATGCTGAAGATATCCATCTTACCAGTCATCTAGATATATTCTTTATAACTTTGGTGAAATGTCTATTCAATTGTTTTGCCTATTTCTAATTATAATTTTATCATTTTCTTAAATGTGAATCTTGAAATATATGTGATATGCAACTACTTTCTTCCAGACTATAGCTTATCTTTTGAGTTTTGTGAAGGTATTTGTAACAGAACAAAAGTTTTAGTTTTTATGAAGTTCAATTTATCTTTCAGAGAGAGAAAGTGTGTTTGTGTTTGTGTGTGTGTGTGTGTGTGTGTATTAATTATAATTTTGGCATCATGCCTAAGAACTTTTGCCTAATTCCTCCTCAAGAATATTTTCTCTTATGTTTTCTATTAAAAGTTTTATATTTAAGTAATTTACATTTAGGTACTTGATGCATTTTGTGTTAATCTTTAGTTTAAGTTGTAATTTGTTTTGTTTTTTGCCATATGGATGTCCAAATGGTATCTATAGTATTGATAAAAATACTATTTTTTTGCTTCAGTAAGCCATGAAAATAAGGTACCAATGTAGTCACAAAATGCTTATGACAGATTTCAATCCCTTATAAAGTTTCCCCCTATAAAATAGTAACATGTACTATGTTATGCAATACCTCATTTAGATTTAAATAAATTCTACAATTATTGATACATTTCAAAGACAAATCTTCACTTTGCTTTATTTGGAATGGTTTTTATTATACATTGAATATATATAAAATAATATTTAGCAGATGGGTAATATATCATAAAATAAATAAAATGAGGCAAAACCTAGAAAGATTCCAAACTGTTCTATACCTAGGATAAACCAACAGTGGTACACACCTACAATGGAATACTATTCAGCACTAAAAAGAAATAAACTACTATTGATCCATGCAACAATATAGGCAAATCCCAAATACATTATGCTAAGTGAAAGAAGTCAAAATAAAAAGATTACATGCTTTATGACTTCATTTAAAGTTTATTCTATATAAGGCAAAACTCTAGAAATGGATGATAAATCAGTAGTTGACAAGAGTTAATGGTTAGGGGATGGTTTGGTTCCAAAGAGGTAGCACAAGGAAATTTCCAGGGGCCGGTGGTATAGATTTGTACTGCATCTTGGCTGTGTTAGCAGTTTCATAACTCTATACATTAGTGAAAACATGAGACTTTTTTGCACTAAAGGGTAAGAGGAGCAAATTTTACTATATCCAAATTAAAAATACACTTTAAATAAATAAGCACATCTGTATTTCCTCTCAAATTTAAAAAACAGAATGTTTTTAATGCATTGAAAGTACCCTAAGGACTTCCCCACATCCCATAGTTAAACACTATCCTGAGTTGTGAAATTATTATTCTTTTTCTTTTCCTTAGTGTTTCTCCTCATATGAGTATATTCTTAAACAATATAGAGGAAGGCAGAACAAGATGGCTGAATAGAAGCTTTCACCAATCATCCTTCATGCAGAACACCAGTTTAACAACTATCTACATTTAAAAAGCATTTTCATGAGAGGCAAAAATCAGGTGAAAAATCACAGTACCTGGTTTTAACTTCATATCACTAAAAAAGAGATTAGAGATGGTAGGAAATACGGTCTTGAATTGGTGACATCACTCCTCTCTCATCCCCTGGCAGCAGCTGCAAAACACAGTGAATCTGTATGCTTGGGGGAGAGAGACCACAGCGATTGTGGGACCCTGCATGGAACTCAGTGCTGCTCTGTCACACTAGAAAACAAAACAGGGCTAAACTCAGCTGACATCCATGCATTTAGGAGGCATTTAGACCAGACCTAGTCAGAAAGGAACCATCCATGCCAGTGATTAGGAGTTAGCCCCGCCACCATGGGCTAATATGCTCTGGGCCTCTAAATAAACTTGAAAGCAGCGGCTATTTGAAAACAATCGTATGGTTTTTGTCCTTCATTCTATTGATACAATGCATCACATTGATTTACTTGCATATGTTGAATCATCCTGGCATCACAGGAATAAATAACAGTCATGATGAATGACCTTTATAATATATTTTTGAATTCAGTTTGTTACTATTTTGTTGAGAATTTTTGCAACAATATTTATTGGAGATATTGGCCTCTAATTTTCTTTTCTTTATTTTTTGTTGATGTGTGTTTGATGTATCTTGATCTTTTTGATGTGTCTGGTGTTGCTATCAGGGTAATATTGACCTGATAGAATGAGTTTGGAAGTATTTCTTGTCTATTTTCCGGAATAGTTTAAATAGGATCTATTTGTTCTTCTTTAAATGTTTGGAAGAATTCAGCAGTGAAGTCATCAGGTCCCATTCTTTTCTTTACTGGGAGACTTTTTCTTACAGCTTTTATCTCATTACTTCTAATTGGTCTGTTCAGGTTTTGGATTTCTTCCTGGTTCTATCTTGGTAAGTTGTATGTAGAACAGTGACAGAATTATGACAGGCTCAGGTCGCTCCATGGTGGGCTGTGTTCTTCCAGGCCCTTGGTCCCTCACTCACCCAAGAATGGGAGAGGGGACCATGCCAGACACAGTGGGCATGCTTAAGTAAATATTTTAACTCTTTGGGCCCCAAAGAGTTTTGCAGAAAGTGATTTATTTAGGCAGAGAGAGAAAAGGGGGAATGAAATAGAGAGAGAGCAGTTTCCATGAGGTCATGGAAGGGAATCCAGAAATGGAGCCCACACCAATGAGAAAGATGGGGACTTTTAACCTGGAATAATTCCCACCGCATTCAAGTTTTCTGTCCTATGAAAGAGTTCCTTTAAACTTCTGCTAGAGTGATTGATCTTTGATTTTTTCCTGTGCCTGCGAAAGTCAAACAGAGACCTCTAGTCTCCCAGATGGAGACAGGGGTGGAGGTATGGCACTGGGAAGTTTTTGCCTTTGAAACTACACCCCCTTGTGGACGGAGGGATAGAATGTATTCCCTCATGATGTTGCATATCTTCTAGATTTTTCATTTCTTCTAGATTTTCCAATTTATCGGCATATAGTTACTCGTAGTAGCCACAAGTGATTGTTTGAATTTCTGCAGTTCTAATGTCTCCTTTTTCATCTCTAAGTTTTTTATCTGAATCTTTTCTTTTTTTTCCTATTCTGGCTAAAGTTTTGTCAATTTTGTTTATCTTTTCAAACAACCAACTTTTTGTTTCATTGATCTTTTGTTTGTGTTCTTTATTTTGATTTCACTTATTTCTGCCCTGATTTTGTATTTGTTTTTTCTACTAATATTGGGTTTTATGTGCTCTTGCTTTTCTAGTTTTTTAAGATGCACATTAGATTGCCCCAATGGATGCTCAAGTCCCTTATTTGCATATAACCTGCATATATCCTTTCATGTACTTTATATCATCTCTAGATTACTTACAATACCGAATAAAATGTTAATGCCATGTAAACAGTTATTTTCTGTATTGTTTTAAAATTTGCATGACTTTTATTGTGGTATCATTATTTTTTAGTGTTTTTGGTTTTTGGAATATTATTTATCTATGGTTGGTTAAGCCCAAAGTTGTGGAACTCACAGATATGCAGGGCCAACTGTATTTTGGTAGATTGTTAGTACAAGGCACATGCCTATGCCAAGGGGAGATGTTATGAATACTGTCTGAAGCTCATGCCTTATTATAATAACCTCCTAAAAGATATTTTTTCCCTCTATTGTCTCAACATTCTCTCTATTGACTGTACTGAATCCAGAGTTATTTTTCTATAACATAGTATCACTCAAGTCATTAATCTGACTGAAAACCTTTAATAGTGGCCCTTGGGGTTAAGTTTAAAATTTTTTAACAAGATTTACACAGCCTTTGAAGATTGACCTTTTTTCCTCTTATCAACCTTATCTCTGTCAGTGCCCACTCACACTCTTCATTCCAGCCATTCTTTGTGTTTCTGAACCATGTTCCTCAATGACATGTTCTTTTCTTTGCTTTCAGACCATAGCTTATGTTTGGTATCAATGTACTAGAGATGGGTGGCACTGTGGCCTGAACCACCTCTTTGTACAGTTTACTCTGTCCTTTCAGCCAGATCACTGAAATATCACTTCGGTTTCATTAATGTATTCCTGCTGGGCCTCTAGGCCTTACAATTTGGTGAGTTTTATACAAGACACATATGATGAGCTAGGAAGTTTTATCAGAATCACTTGATATATCATCATCAGATGCCTCTCCCCTACTTAGGCACAAAAACATATCAGGCACCGCTTTTGAAAGAACATCTACTGCAGGTGGAATGGATTTTCTCTAGAACCATGGGAGTCTGTGAATCTGTTATGGTGGCTTGTGTTAGGCTCAAAACAAAGTGTTTTTCGACACAGAAACTCAAGTACCATGGATTCTGATGGGTGTTATGACCTCAGTGGCAGTGTTGCTTATACCTCTTCCTAAAAAAGTTAAAGTAAATGGCATATTCAATTGGAAGGTGAGACTGCCCTAATCATTCTGAACACCTTATCATCTTATTCCATTCAACCAATGGGCAAATTAATAAAGAAATAAAATATAAGAATTATTTAACTAGCTGGAGTAATTGCTTTCAACTATCAAGAGGAAATTGTGTTGCTGCTATACAATATAGGCAAGAAAAACTGTATCTGGAACCCAAAAGATTTTCTCAGAGTTGAGATTGTGCTTAGTGCTTCATTGTCAGCTGAGGTTCTGGCAAAGGGGAAAGCAAATGTGTTATGGGGAGAATAAAAAGTGAAGCCATAAATATAGATTTGTCATCAATTATGGAAACGAAGACTATGTTTCTGTATTTTTCTTTGCTTGTTGCATGTTTAATTCAATTAACTAGCCATGTTTCCTTTCTCTCTCTCTCTTTACCTTTTTATTTTATTCATAAGTTGTAGGGGAATAACTCTCTTAGATAACAGAAGTTTCAGGAATTCTGTGATGAAATAGGATAATGGTTACAATGACCGTGCATCTTAGTATTGGGGAAAATGGCTAAAACAATTTCACTCCTAAGGATAGCCATATCTTCTTGTTAGGTAGAAAGAGAAAGTTGTTTCTTTATGTGTATGATAAACTCGTCACACAGAAGTTCAAATGTATACATATAGCAGAGTGCATATAAAAGTGGCCGAAAGATGTGACTCTTCCACTTACTAATGTATTCCTTCTAAGATCCTAATCTACTCTTTGTAGTCTACATGGCAGTAATGGGGATTGTGCTATTAAGCATTTCCTTTTCCTGCAAGTACAACTTTAAACTGATAGTAAAGGGTTCCAGGAGGACATTGCAAGAGAATTTGGTATTTCTTTCTGGTCATGAGGTCCTTTCTTTTACTTCATTTTCCTCCTACTTCATTCTTTATAGAAGCATGGTGGGGCAAATATGAAATGATATTCTGCCCCAGCTGGGTACCCAGAGTGTGCAGTCCCTCTGTGAGACTGAGTCCCTAAGCCACCCCCAGCAGATTGGTGACCAACTGATCACAGCCCATTCATGCAGACAGTGTACAACTCAGACTTTGTGCTATCCTGCCCAAGAACAGGGTGTGACTCCTTCTACACATTAGTCTGCCAGCCCTCATACCTCAGCAGTCTGGAAAGTTATTTCCTGCTTGACAGTCTCAGCCACAGTTTCCTGCACACCTGTATTTCTCATAGCTGTGCCAGTCTCAGCCCACTCATACTCCTGAAACCTACTTCCTACTTGCCAGTTCGTTCCATAGTTCCCTTTTTTGCTACCTTGGCCCATAGGCCATCAAAAGTATTTACTCTTTGATCCATGACTGGGAAAAAACACAGGCCTGGGACAACCCAGTGAAGTTCTCCACCATCCAGTTAGATGCAACTATACCTTCTTCATTGAGGTCTGAAGACTAGCTTTGGAATTGGGCTCTCTTCCAAATTTGCTCATTCCTTGGTTGTGCTCTTTCAGCTTTATGACATTATTTGGAATTCTCCTACTCTTTATATTTGCTTTCTAGTCATAGTTAATAATTCTCATATTAAACTTTCCCAGTTCAAATTGTGACTTATATCTCCTAATACAGCTCTTCTGTTACAGATTCAACTGAATTAGAAAAATACAGATACACAGTATTATAAATACAATGCTCTACCATGCTTTTTTGTAATATACAATATCCTAGGAGGACAGAAGATTGTATAACATGGAGAAAGTGAGTAATGCAGATATGAAGAGGAGTCAGAGAGTTAATAGCATAGAAAGAGTGCAGAAAAATTTGCTCCAGCAAAATACAATGGGATTTAGTCTTTGGCATTTCCTCTTATACTAAATATTCAAGTCATTAGCCATTCCCATCAATTCTTTATCCAACATATATTTTGAATCATTTTTTCTTCTTTCCATTTCTGCTATCATTTGAAACCAATCAGGTATGCCTTTTCATGACAACGAAACCTTCTAACTAATCAAACCACTTCCCTCTTGCACTCATCAACTGTTTTTTACATAGGAAATTATTTAGTTTTCTTCATAGCATATTATAAACATTAAAATAATTTTATTGAAATATTTATTTAGTTAGATTTTGCTTGTTTTGTTATTGCTGTTACATTTTTAGTTTCCAAACTCTATAAAGAATTGAGTCAGGCTTGTTCATCATTATACATGTAGCTCTGATCAGAATGTTGGCATATACAGTATAGATAAAATACATATTTAGTAAATGGGTGAATGAATAACAGGGAACTCTCTAATTCCCTGTTCATTTTGATGGGTTCTTTGTATTGATGTGTAAATCCTCTAAATATTTTAATCCATTGAAAATGAAAAGAAACCATTCCTATAAAATTGGTGACTACAGAGTAATGAGATACCATAGCACATACTAGAATAATTTTTGGACAAGACAATGCAATGAGTGCTATCATTTGAGCGTATAAAATTGCGTAACAGTTTAAAGAAACAGAAATTATTAAGAAAGTTTCAAAATTAAAAAAAAAAAGATGTTTCAAGTAGAAATTGTAAGAATTGGTAGAATGCCAAAACATAAGGAATCTACGCAGAGAATGGGATTAGAAAAGATGAGGGATGCAAAAAATTAAGGATACGTATTAGGAAGGGTATGTGTAAATGAGTTGTCCATAGGCTATATTAGGAATAAAACAAATAGGTTTCAAAAAATAGGCAAAGGAGTATTAGAGACGGAATGATACAGCAACTTCAGTTAACATCCATCATTCTTTGTGGTATCTAGCAACTGAACCTTTTTGTGTGTATGCAAAATCCACCAACTTGTGAAACAAAGCACACATCCAACTTTAGAAGCAGAAAGTGCTAGACAATTGCTTTCTATGTTTTTCTTTCATATAGAGTTCAGGGAGAGGATATAGGGCAATCAGATAAACACACTCAAACTTTTTAATCTGAAGGGAATGACCAGCTAGATAAATATGGTTGGAATGAGGTTCGCTAAACTTATTTTCTAACGTTGTCCATAGGTATAGCTTCATTAAAAGCATCCACTTTTTATGTGTTGATGACAACAAGGAAACTTTCTTGGTATCTGTGATATATCAGTTTAGCAGCATAATTCTGAATATGTTTCTCCAAAAGGCATGACATCTAGATATGTTTCTCAAGCCCTGCCATAGATTGTGAGTTTCTCAATATCATTCTAATGAAATCCATTTTTGCCAAATCATTCAGGTTTCTGGTTCCTATTACTTGTACCTAAGAGACTGCTGTTATTTTTAACCTAAGAACCTTGACTGCTAAGAGGTTCAAATTTTGTACAGCTGAAATCAACAATAATCAAAATAATATTAACTGGAAAGTATGTTGATTGAAGATGTGAATTAGAAAGATTAACCTAGGAACAATTTGTAATCATCACAGGAGCCAAGAAAGGCTTGAGGTAGTAAGACAAGAACACAAGAAAAGGCAAAAGGTATATGAGTTCACAGAAAAAACAATGCAAATTACTTATAAACATATTAATAGATGTTCAATTTTATTTACAAAAAACAAAATGTTAATTAAAACAATAAGGGAACAGATTAGAAAATGTTAAGGAATGATAACATAAAAGGACAATGTGGGGAAATAGCATCATCATACAATACTGGTTAATGAATACTGTGCTTTAGCTAATTTGTAGACAATTTAGAAATATATTTGTGTACATGCGTGATTTTTAAAATTTATTTTTTTCTATTATACTTTTAAGTTAGGGGATATATGTGCAGAACATACAGGTTTGTTACATAGGTATACACACGCCATGGTGGTTTGCCACAGCCATCAACCCATCATCTACATTAGGTATTTCTCCTAATGCTATCCTTCCCCTATTCCCCAACTCCCCAGCAGGCCCCACTGTGTGATGCTTCCCTCCCTGTGTCCATGTGTTCTCACTGTTCAACTCCCACTTATGAGTGAGAACATATGGTGTTTGGTTTTCTGTTCTGGTGTCAGTTTGCTGAGAATGATGGTTTGCAGCTTCATCCATGTCTCTGCAAATGACATAAACTCATCATTTTTATGGCTGCATAGTATTCTATGGTGTATATGTGCCGTATGTCCTTTATCCAGTCTATCATTGATGGGCATTTGGGTTGGTTCCTAGTCTTTGCTATTGTGAATAGTGCTGCTATAAACATATGTGTTCATGTGTCTTTATAGTAGAATGATTTCTAATCCTTTGAGTATATACCCAGTAATGGGATTGCTGGGTCAAATGATATTTCTGTTTCCAGATCCTTGAGGAATAGCCACACTGTCTTCCACAATGGTTGAACTAATGGTTGACACCATTGTCTTCCACAATGGTGTAAATTAGTGTGAAAGTGTTCCTATTTTTCCACATCCTTTCCAGGATCTGTTCTTTCCTGATTTTTAATGATCACCATTTTAGCTAGCATGAGATGGTATGGTATCTCATTGTCATTTTGATTTGCATTTCTCTAATAACCAGCAATGATAAGCTTTTTCTTCATATGGTTGTTGGGTTCATGCATGTATCCTTTTGAAAAGTGTCTGCTCATATCCTTTGCCCACTTTTTGAATGGGGTTGTTCTTTTCTTGTAAATTTGTTTAAGATAATTGTAGATTCTGTATATTAGACCTTTGTCAGATGGATAGATTGCAAAAATTATCTTCCATTTTGTATGTTGCCTGTTGACTCTAATGACAGTTTCTTTTGCTGTGCAGAAGCTCTTTAGTTTAATTAGATCCCATTTATCAATTTTGGCTTTTGTTGCAATTGCTTTGGTTCAAAGGTAATGCTTCCTGTTTTTCCCTTTCAGTGTGATATAATCTGTGGGTTTGTCATAAATAGCTCTTATGATTTTGAGATACATTAGGCATTTCTCCTGACGCTATCCCTCCTCTAGCCCCCCACACCTAGTTTATTGAGAGTTTTTAGCATGTAGGGCTGTTGAACTTTATTGAAGGCCTTTTCTGCATCTATTGAGATAATCATGCAGTTTTTGTCATTGGTTCTTTTTATGTGACAGATTACATTGATTGATTTGCATATGTTGAACCAGCCTTGCATCCCAGGGATAAAGCCAACTTGATTGAGCTGGATAAGCTTTTTGATGTGTTGCTGGATTCAGTTTGTATTTTATTGAGGATTTTTGCATCAAAGTTCATAAGGGATATTGGCCTGAAACTTTCCTTTTTTGTTGTGTCCACCAGCTTTTAGTATCAGGATGATGCTGGCCTCATAAAATAAGTTAGGGAGGAATCCCTCTTTCTCTATTGTTTGAAATAGTTCCAGAAGAAACTGTATTAGCTCCTCTTTGTACCTCTAGTAGAATTTGGCTATGAATCTGTTTGGTCCTGGGCGTTTTTTCATTGGTAGGCTATTAATTACTGCTCAATTTCAGAATTTGTTATTGGTCTATCCAGGGATTCAAGTTCTTCCTGGTTTAGTCTTGGGAGGGGTATGTGTCCAGGTACTTATCCATTTCTTCAAAATTTTCTAGTTTATTTGTGTAGAGGTGTTTATAGTATTCTCTGATCACACGTCGTATTTCTGGATCAGTGGTGGTATCTCCTTTATCATTTTTTACTGTGTCTATTCAATTCTTCTCTCTTTTCTTCTTTATTAGTCTGACTAGCAGTCTATCTATTTTGTTAATCTTTTCAAAAAAAAAAAACAGCTCCTGGATTCACTGATTTTTTGAAGGTTTTTTCATGTCTCTATCTTCTTCAGTTCTGCACTGATCTTATTTATTGTCTTCTGCTAGCTTTTGAATTTGTTAACTGTTGCTTCTCTAGTTCTTTTCATTGTGATGTTAGGGTGTCAATTTTAGATCTTCCCCACTTTCTCCTGTGGGCATTAGTGCTATAAATTTCCTTCTGATCACTGCTTTAGCTGTGTCCCAAAGATTCTGGTACATTGTGTCTTTGTTCTCATTGGTTTCAAATAACTTATTTATTTCTGCCTTAATTTTCTTATGTACCCAATAGTCATTCAGTAGCAGGTTGTTCAGTTTCCATGCAGTTGTGCAGTTTTGAGTGAGTTTCTTAATCCTGAGTTCTAATTTGATTGCACGGTTGTCTGATAGACTGTTTGTTATGATTTCCATTCTTTTGCATTTGCTGAGGAGTATTTTATTTCCAATTATGTGGTAAATTTTTGAATAAGTGTGATGGGGTGCTGAGAACAATATATATTCTGTTGATTTGAGGTGGAGAGTTCTGCAGATATCTATTAGGTCTGCTTGGTCGAGAGTTGAGTTCAAGTCCTGAAGGTCCTTGTTAATTTTTCGTCTCATTGATATATCTAATGTTTACAGTGGGGTGTAAAAATCTCCCACTATTATTGTGCGGGATTCTAAGTCTCTTTGTAGGTCTCTAAAAACATGTTTTATGAATCTGGGTGCTCCTGTATTAGGTGCATACATATTTAGGATAATTAGCTCTGCTTGTTGCATTGATCCCTTTACAATTATGTAATGTCCTTCTTTGTCTTTTTTTTTTATCTTTGTTGGTTTAAAGTCTACTTTATCAGAGACAAGGTTTGCAACCCATGCTTTATTTTGGTCTCCATTTGCTTGCTAAATATTTCATCATCCCTTTATTTTGAACCTATGTGTGTCTTTGCACATGAGATGTGTCTCCTGAATACAGCACACCTATGTGTCTTGACTCTTTGTCCAATTTGCCAATTTGTGTCTTTTAATTGGGACACTTAGCCATTTATATTTAAGGTTAATATTGTTATGTGTGATTTTGATCCTGTCCTTTTGATGCTAGCTGGTTATTTTGCCCTTTAGTTGATGCAGTTTCTTCATAGTGTCAATGGTCTTTACAATTTGATATATTTTTTCAGTGACTGGTATTAGTTTTTTCTTTCCACATTTAGTGCTTCCTTTAGGAACTCTCGTAAGGCAGGTCCAGTGGTGACAAAATATCTCAGCATTTGCTTGTCTGTATAGGATTTTATGTCTCCTTTGCTTATGAAACTTAGTTTGGCTGGATATGAAATTCTGGGTTGAAAATTCTTTTCTTTAAGAATGTTCAATATTGGCTCCCACTCTTTTCTGGCTTGTACAGTTTCTGCATAGAGATCTGCTATTAGTCTGATGAATTTACCTTTGTGGATAACCTAGCCTTTCTGTCTGGCTGTCCTTAACCTTTTTCCCTTCATTTCAAACTTGGTGAATCTGACAATTGTGTTTTGGGGTTACTTTTCTCGAGGAGTATCTTTGAGGTGTTCTCTTTATGCCCTGAATTTGAATGTTGGCCTGTCTTGCTAGGTTAGGGAAGTTCTCCTGAATAATATTCTGAAGAGTATTTTCCACTTTAGGTGCATTCCCCTGTCACTTTCAGGTACTCAAATGAAATGTAGGTTTGGTCTTTTCACATAGTCCCATATTTCTTAGAGGCTTTGTTCATTCCTTTTCATTTCTTTTTCTCTAATGTTCTCTTTACACTTTATTTCATTAAGTTGATCTTGAATCTCTGAAATTCTTTCTTCTGCTTGATCAATTTGGCTATTGATACTTGTACATGCTTCACGAAGTTCTCGTGCTGCATTTTTCATTTCCATCAGGTTATTTATGTTCTTCTCTATGCTAGTTATCCTAGTTAGCAATTCCTCTAACCTTTTTCAAGGTTCTTAGCTTCCTTGCATTTGGTTAGAACATGCTCCTTTAGCTTGGAGGAGTTTGTTATTACCCATTTTCTGACGCCTACTTCTGCCAATTCATCAAACTCATTCTTCATCCAGTTTTGTTTCCTTGCTGATGAGGAGTTGTGATCCTTTGGAGAAGAGGCATTCTAGTTTTTAAAAATTTTAACTTTTGCCCTGGTTTTTCCTCAACCTCGTGGATTTATCTACCTTTGGTCTTTGATGTTGGTGACCTTCTGATGAGGTTCGGGTGTGGACATCTTTTTTCTTGGTATTGATGCTATTCCTTTCTGTTCGTTAGTTTTCTTTCTAAAAGTCAGGCCCCTCTGCTGCAGATCTGCTGGAGTTTGACTGAGGTTCACTGGAGATCCTGTTTGCCTGGGTGTCACCAGCAGAGGTTGCAGAACAGCAAAGATTGTTGCCTATTCCTTCCTCTGGAAGCTTCATCCCAGGGAGGAACCAGCCAGATGCCAGCTGGAGTTCCCCTGTATAAGATGTCTGTTGACCCCTGCTGGGAGGTGTCTCCCAGTTAGGAGGTATGGGGGTCAGGGACCCACTTAAGAAGGCAGTGTCCCTTAGCAGAGCTTGAGTGTTGTGCTGGGAAATCCGCTGCTTTTTTCAGAGGCAGGGATGTTTAAGTTTGCTGAAGCTGTGCCCACAGCCACCAATTACCCCAGGTGCTCTGTCCCAGTGAGATGGGAGTTTTCTCTATAAGTCCCTGACTAGGGCTGCTGCCTTTCTTCCAGAAATGCCCTGCCCAGAGAGGAGGAATCTAGAGAGTCAGTTTGGCTACAGCAGCTTTGCCAGGCTGAGGTGGGCTTTGCTCAGTCCATACTTCCTGGTAGCTTTGTTTACACTGTAAGAGAAAACCTCCTACTCAAGCCGTGGTAATGGTGGATGTCCCTCCCCCCCACCAAGCTCAAGCATCCCAGGTTGACTTCAGACTGATATGCTGGCAGCAAGAATTTCAAGCCAGTGGATTTTAGCTTGCTGGGCTCTGTGGGGGTGGGATCTGCTGAGCTAGACCACTTGGCTCTTCTGGCTTCAGCCCCCTTTCCAGGGGTGGGAAGGTTTCTGTGTCACTGGCATTCCAAGCACCACTGGGGTAGGTAAAAAAAAAAAAAAAAAAAAAAAAAAAAAAAAAAAAAAAAACACCTGCAGCTAGCTCAGTGTCTGCACAAATGGCTGCCCAGTTTTGTCCTTGTAACCCAGGGCCCTGGTGATGTAGGTGCCTACATCACCAGGCACCCGAGGGAATCTCCTGGTATATGGGTTGTGGAGACCATGGGAAAAGTGTAGTATCTAGGCTGGAATGCTCCATTCCTCATGGCACAGTCCTTCCCTTGTCTAGGGGAGGGAGTTCCCCAACCCCTTGCGCTTCCTGGGTGAGGTGATGTCTCACTCTGCTTTGGCTCACTCTCTGTGGGCTGCACCCACTGTCCAACCAGACCCAATGAGATGAGCCAGGCACCTCAGAAGTGCATAAATTACCAACTTTCTGCATTGATCTTGCTGGGGGCTGCACACCAGAGCTGTTCCCATTCAGTCATCTTGCCAACCAGCAGTCATTATTTTTTTTGAACAATACATGTAAAACTGTGACATAGAGAAAATGGCCTATTTATGGTGGAAGAAAATTTTAAATTTAAATATAATTTATTTGTATTATGAGTAAAAATTATTTTGATAACCAAAAAAATGAAGAGTGAAAAGTTAAGGCCATAGCTGGACAGAAGAACAACTTGAATAGGAGAAATAAAGAATTGATAGAAAAGGTCAATACCAAGATATAATTCAGAGAGAAAATTGCTCTAGAAAATGATTGGATATAGGGATTAAACGTTTTCTAGGCATGTGGAGCCCAGGTGATTGGAAAAAAATAGGATTGTCATAAATATACAAGAAAAATTAGAAAATTTTAATTAATAAAATGAATTTTTTTAGAATGTGTTATGTTTCAGGGATCTATTAGAATGTGCAGCTAGTTATCCCAATGGACCTTTATAGTTTGTAGACTAGATGAGTCAAGAGATATCATAGTTCAGATTTAGGAAGTACCCACAATGGGGATGGATTGTATCCATGGGATTCCCCAAGAAGAGTGACCAAATGAGAAAAGAAGTATGGCTTTGAACCCTGGGACAGTGGAAAAGCAGGAAGAGTCAGTAAAAAAATGGGCAAGTGCAGGTTGTGTATAAAGAAGCAGAAAAGAATACCTTTAATGGACACAGGGATGAGATAGTTTTAGAAAGACAGTTGGCTGTGTGGATAGTTACAGAGAACACAATAAAGTTTCCCATTGAGAAAGGACCACTTGATTTTGTGATTAAATAGCTACTTTTCAGTTAAGCTGTAGTAGACACCTGATTGCAAACAATCCCAATGTACAAGTCAATGAATTAGCAAGAAACAGTTTTGTGAGGTGTTGGTCACAAAAAGAAAGGGAGAGAGAGAAAGGAAGGTAACTCAAGGATTATTAGCTTTAAAGTAAAACTCCCCAAAGTCTAAATGGCCTATCTCTTGTGCAGTTGTTAGATATTGTGCGCTGCATTCAAATGTTGGTCCTTTTGTAACAATAATCAAACACACAGGAAGTCATTTTGAAGACAGATTTTAATAGATGGGAAATAGTATGACTTCTTTGCTTAATTGAATATCTGTACTCTAAAATTATAAATCTCAGTATGCTTCAGAGTAGTTCTGAGTGACACAGTTTAGATACTTCTTCCACTTTAAGTGAACCAGAATCTGAAGAGTGGTAGAGTTGGACATTTCAGTGAGAGTCCTCAGCAGGGAGATATTAAATCTAAAGTATAAATCCTCATTTTCTCTTCTGTAATATGTGTACCCTTACTAGAGCTGTGCTTATGTCTTCCAGCTAGGTCTCAGCTGTGCTACAAGAAATTAAGAGAAGGGTTCTGTGTTTTCCTTTGGTTGAAATATTGGCAGAGTAGCATTACTCTCCTGAGTTCTGCATCTCAGGCATCTACTAGAGTTTGACTCCATAGCAGCCATTGCCTCCAGTCAATTTGTCCAGCAGTGGTTAATATCTAATATACCACCAAAAAAGAATGTGACACAGGAGGTAGAAAGAAACTATTTAGGCACAATGAGAGGGCAAAACGTCCTCAGAAGAATTCCCCTTCTAACAAAAAGCAGCCCAAGAAATTACTTCGTTTCTAACAGAGAGCAGCCTGGAGATTGGGCTGCAAACATAGATAAGGAGGCTAGAAGCTTGCATGGGGGATGCTGCCAGCTGCACTGATAAAATGGGCTACTTGGAGCCAGGCATGTCCATCAGGGGATTTCATCTCTCCATTTTATTAGCACATGCACAGTAAAAAAGAAATAAGCGATATGGGATAGCTCAGGCCAAGGATCTGCCTTCACAATAAAAGGCTGGGGTGGGGACTGCCAGAGATTCACAGCTTATGTAGCTGGCACACTTGGTCTTAACTGTTTTTTCAAGCCCTATGTACATCAAATATGGCCTCCCCACTAGTTCATCTATAAAAACTCCTGCATTTTACTGCAGAATAGTAACCCTTTTTCTATGACCCCTCTCTGTAACAAAGAGCTGTTCTCTTTCTTTCTCCTATTAAATTTCTGCTCTAAACCTCACCCTTGGTGTGCCTGCATCCTTGATTTCCTTGGCAGTGAGATTAAGAACTCTGGGTGTCACCCCAAACAATGAGGATGCTTCAAAAGGACTCCTAGAAACAAGGGTTGAGGCCAGGTGTGGTGGCTCAAGTCTGTAATTCCAGCACCTTGGGAGGGTAAGGTAGTGGATTACTTGAGGTCAGGAGTTCAAGACTGGCCTGGCCAACATGACAAAACCTCATTTCTACTAAAAATACTAAAAGAAATTAGCTGGGTGTGGTGGCAGGTGCCTATAATTCCAGCTACTTGGGAGGCTGAGGAAGGAGAACTGCTTGAAAGTGGGAGGCAGAGGTTGTAGTGAGCTGAGATTGCTCCACTACACTCCAGCCTGGGTGAACAGAACGAGACTTTGTCTTATTTAAAAAAAAAAAAGAAAAGAAAAGAAATAAGGGTTGAGACTCTGAAGCCTATAAACCTCTCCTGCATATGAAAAATCGTCCCACTATTGCCTTGGAATGTTTGAATATGTTGTCTTTTATATTCTTGGCTAGTACACACAGAATCATTAAAAAACCTGAGAAATTTTATGAGTAGGGAGATCTAATACATTTATTAACAACTTAAGAAGCTACTAGAAAAACACTGGAAGGGATATGCTGAATATAAGAAAGCATTAAGCTTTTATTTTTAAGTGAGAAAAAATTTTCTGTAATTTTTATTTCCAAACAGGTGATATAATACTTTAAATTATTTTTTTAACCATTTTGATGACATCAACAGTCACCTTATAGAGTTATAGTATATAAAGTTAACAGGTAAAGAGTTTTGTACTAAGATTTATTGAGAATGCATTAATATTTTCCTAATTCAATAAGATATTACCTATAGAGTTTATAGATTTAATCAGCTCCATCAAACAACTAGACAATTCCTTAGAAGAAAAGTAATCTATCAGATCAGTCAATTGTAACCCTATCAATCAAAAAATTGGCAATTTGCCTGAATTCTCAATGTCTTATTTTGGCATTATACAGGCACAGCCACTTTCAATAACATTTTATACTTACTCAAGAAAACAGTTTTATTATACTTTATATTTCCCAATTCTAACCACTTCCCACAAAAATACAAGAACAATCAAGTCTTATGTTCTTGTATTCAAGAACATAAGAATAGAGAGGATTTTCTTTTAAAAAATATTTATTTTCTAACTAATGACTCCTTGTATTCAGGAAATAGCTATTTAAAATGCCATCTTTATGAATATTCAATTTAATTCAGATTAAGCTTTCCCATTAGGACACGTGAAGCAGAATGCTGACTATACCATAAGAAACACTTAAAAACTACTTTTCGGGGAATGCCATATGTAAAGAGTGAACATTAACAAGCAGTTAGGTAACTAGTAGTTTTTTCTGTCAAAGTGATATACTTTTTATATCTATAGTGTTCTCACGTAGTTCTTAAAATGACTACAGCAAGAAAGCTTTGAATGCTAATTTACCAAAGACAGGAATACAAATTTCTATCTATGGCACTTTAAAAGTACATTTTCCCCCCTTATACTGACACATTATAATGATGTCAAGGTCCTGAAAAAAGAGCATGGCATTAACAAGATGGAAGGCTAACTTAATGGAAGTTCCATTGATAAAATGCCATCCTCACAAAGCTAGTAATTGTTCTTTAGCTATTATACTCTTACCAAAGAAGCAATATATCAGATGCCTGCTCATCTAGACATAACTCTAAAAGATTCTGAGACACTGTAAGTTGTATATCACTAAACTGGGAACATTAAAAGCAACTAACTTATTCATTAATTATTGTATCATACTGACTGTGGTCAAGAATTATGACAGACAATTTAATCATTAAAAATCTCAGATGTAGTTATTTGAAAATGTTGTTTTCTTTTAAAATGCAATACATTCCTAGAAATAAAAATAAAAAATCTACCTTGCATGCACAGATAATAACTATATAGTTTAGGACTGTAAAGTTCTTAAGATTATAATTATGTTTGTGTTTTATTATAAGTTTCTAGTTCCTCAAATGGAGCTAAATGTAATTATGCAGTACAAAATTATAGAAGCTCATCATAATGGCAAATAAATTAGCTTCCATATGAACATGTTTCACTTCAAATTGAAATTAAAGCTTTAAAATTGAAAAAATGTAATTTTGATATTTTAATTTGCATTATCTACATTACCATTATTCAGGTTCTTGTAGACCATCTTGCTGTCACTCTCTTTCCCTGGGTGGTTCCCTGAGCTACTACCAATGCTAGCTTTTGTTCTATCATTTGTTTCAAAATTTGTTTCCATGATTATTATATTCAGTAACAAAGAACTATACACTGTAGAATCCTAGAAACTAAGATTTGCTCAATATGGTAAAATGTCTCTATGTTCCCTGTGTCCCCCTACACACACCCTAAATTTAGAATTCACTGCTGAGTATCCAATAGTAGATTGCATGATTTCTGAGAATTTACAGTCATTCACCATAACAAGCCATTCCCTCAAGGAAGGGAGAAAGGAAAGAATCATAAAATGATCCAATTTACTTGAATCCCCTGGACCAATGATCTCTTCTTTATCCACTTTACTAGTATTTATTCATTTCACAACTATTGTTCAAACTTCTGCATATCACAGTATGAGAGGCACAAATGCAATTTGTCTTAGGTTGTTTACCTGATAAGTGGACCTTGAGTCAAAGGCCCAAGGAAAAGAAACCGTGGGGAGCAGAATAGGAAAGGAAAGAGCCAAGCAAAGCTGCAATTTCAGGTGAATAAGCAGCCTCAGCCTGTCCCTATTCCTGGAGCCTCTGGAGTGGTCACCTTTCAGATAGGGGAACTGTATTTCCTCCCTTCTTCTCCTAAGAGCCACTTAGACACTGGCTTCCGGTCTGGCTAGAAAGTAGAATCCCAGCCATTTGCAAGAGAACCATGGCAACTTCAAACACCAAGGACATCTTCTGCAGGTCACAGAAACAGACACAGGCACTGGGGATCATTTCCATAGCTCAGCTAAAGGAAGATCTTTAGGTATCAGGAGGGGGTACACATGGTGTTAACAATATGATTCTAGTAAGAAATAGTACTTCTCTTAAAAGGCTTTTATATTGGATTTAAATTTGAGGAATAGGACAAAACACAAAAAGCTTTTTTCATTTTTTTGTATTTAGGACTGCTGATGAACTAACACAAGTTGATCCTACAAAAGGCAAGCCTATACCTAGTGGCTTACAAATCGATGGTATTTGGCCTGTGGCAAACTCTGTTTCATACTTGCTAACACTTGTCCTTAACGTTACCCAAATATATTTTCCTTTTTTAAGATTTCTCCATAAATGTATATGGATAAGAGCCATTTTGGAACCATATATGCAAAA
Source organism: Sapajus apella (assembly GCF_009761245.1). Lineage (NCBI taxonomy): Eukaryota > Metazoa > Chordata > Mammalia > Primates > Cebidae > Sapajus > Sapajus apella. Next base: position 1,828,737 of record NW_022436985.1, read on the forward strand.
CCCATATGGCTAAAGGCTGCTAAATGCCTGGAAGATTATCCTGAGAAGTTCTGCAGTTAGTTTTATATTCACTGCACTCAGTGTTATTTTTGTAATTATAAAATTAAGGGAGAGTAAATGGAAATAGATAAAAAGCATTATGACTACCTCTTAATTAGTATGCTTTAAATGAATTTGAATCTTTGCAATTAGATCCCAAGTTATTTCAGTTATTTCACAGAAAATAAATGACAAAAGAAGAAATGTTTTCTGATATTTGAAGATTTTTTTTTCAAAAGCTGTTCAAATGTAAGTTTTATCCAACTGTCTAAGCATCCATCTGCTGGACATGTAATAATTCTGATTATATGCAATCACAGCAGTGATCCACCATAAGGCATTAAGTTATTTATTAGTCTCTATACCTTGATGTTTTTTCAGATTACATTACAATACTGCAGTGTAAAAGGCACTTTAATCAAAGCTTGGTGGTATTTGTACTCAGGCCAAACAATTCTCTTAAGACTATAAAGTCTATAAAGAAACATTCTTGAGGAATTGGGAAAGTTTATTTTTCTCTTACATATGGAAATATAGAGGAGGTTAAGAGTGACATTAGCATATACAAAACATGCCCTCATTTTTAGAATAACGAAGCTTAATTATGATGAAGAAATTTCTAGGCAGAAATATTTGAATATCTAGAAAGTTATTTACCCTATGGAATTTTCTTTTGTAGTTTTAAAATAAAGTACCAGGTGAATTCAGGTTTAGTTGCTATTAATGCATGTGTTTACAGCTAGCCATCAGAAAGCAAAAGTTTTCTTAAAAAGATGAGCAGCAAGACAGTTTGAGTGTTGAGGATTGCAGGATAAATGCACCTGATAGCAATAATGTTAAGCATACACTTAGAATGACCTTGCATGGCAGATGCATCTGAACGTGTGTTCCAAGATAGGGAATCATGGAATGGCCAACCCATAGATTCATTCCTTGTCTATGAGGAACATGTGAGCACCTGTCTTCTCCTATGGAACACGGGTTGTACAGGAGATTAAGGTTCTGAGTTTGGGGTTAAATTAAGGTTGCCAGGGGGAAGATGTTAAGTGAAAATGCTATATAAACTGCATGATGCTTGCAAGTGGTTGGGGTTCTCCTGCCCAGCTTGCCACTGAACTGTAAAAAGGCAGATATGTTGTCCAGCCTGCTGCCACCGAAATGTTTCTGTGCATAAGGTGGTTCTCCTGTCTGGCCTACCACCACTGGACCCTCTCTCCTTTAACGTACACCCCTTATAAAACCCCACATCTTGTTTGCTGGCTCTGAGATTCTTGGTTAGCCTCTTCTACCTCTTGAACCCGGTGCCTTCCCTATTGAGGTTAATATGGGTTTGGCACAACAAATATATATGTAGCATTTTTACATATACCAGCAATATATTCAAAAGGTAGATTAAATTGATCCCTCAGGCAATTCTTATCATTAACACAGTGAATGACGATGTCTGGGAAAAGCAACCTACAGTCAACCTATAATGCTTATTTCATTTCAGAGCCAATAAACCCAATTTTTGAAATCACAGTGTTACATTTTTCATTAGCTAAAATTTACTTCGTAAAATAAAATGTGCAGACCTCCACCCCACCCAATTTACCTAAGTGTGTGAAAGTGAGGTGGGTAATGAGAGCAATTAGATATACAACCTGAACAATGCCATTAGGCTCATTGTAGAGTTGTTTTGCTGTGCCTCTCATTTACATAAAAACAGACCTACAAGCAACATCACCAAATAATACTCGTGATTATATGCAAATTATTCAGTAGGCAATATCTGGGCTCACTTCATATTAGGATCTTACAGAAAGCAAGCAACCTAGAACGGCAGCTGAGAGTTCTTCAAACCGCTCTTGGGGTTAGCAGAAAGCAAATTAACTATTTAAACTCACAAATACTTAATTCTTTTATGCAGCACTTCTCTCTACATTTTGCAAAATACCACAGCAGGCAAGTGATTGAGATTCAAACATTTTACTCCTTCGAAGATGTTCTAATTTTTAGGAACACTAAGGTGATGTAAATAACCTCTCCTTATGTTTATTGATTTATTCCCTTTTAAAACAACTGCACTATGCTAATCATTCCATGTAATTATCACTCCTCTATAATTATGCATATCTTGCTCCTAAAACCTTGACATCTTCACTAAATGAAATATCAAGCTGAGGCAGTACGAAAGGAAAGATATTGTTAATTCAGACTCTAAGGTAAATATATGGGCTTTTATATAACTTTTAATATATACAATGAGCCATCATATTAGACAGAGGAGTGACTAGAAATTGTAGATATTTAAACAATGTTGACCTACAAAAATGTTGACAATTTCCTATATGCCAATGTAAGTTGTATTTGACACACTCTCTAGGAAACAAAACCTGGCCAGTCCCGCTGTTTCTAGGCTTCTCACTGTCTGTCCTCAGTCTGTTTAGAATATAGACCTAATAATATTATTTTCCTTATTATTAATAATAACAGTGCTTTATGGAATGCTATGCTGTGCTTGATACTGACAAAGAGCTTTAAACAGATTTCCTAATTTTATTCATAATACATTCATACTGACAGACTAAATATACAACTGAACAATCATCAGATCATATGTGAAATGGAACTGTGACCCACAAACTCCGCAGCAACCAGCCCAGGAAGCCAAACAATTTTAGCAACAGTTGGATACATTCAGAAATTGATAAAGGAATGCCAGCTTAACTATTTTTTTGTCTTACTTAGAGCTAGGGATCCAATCAGAGACAGTCAGGTAATCTTTCTAAACCAGTTACATAAGGCTCCCTGCTTCTAGTTAGTTCACTGCCAGCTTCCCCAGGCCAGTGCCTCCAATCAAGGCATGTCTGAAGCCTTCCTCATTTTCACTATAGAACTTTCCTATTTCTCTACTGCCTTGATTCTCTCTCAAAGGCTAGTGATGTTGGCTGACTCTCATTCTCTAAGCAAACTCTGAATAAACAGTCTGTTTGGTCTCTTTGGGGTGCTTATCTTTGAAGATAAGGTAACAGTTTACTCTAAAGGCAAATTAGCCCCATAGTTTCATTGTGACTTATAGGATTCTCTGTCAGTGATGCAGAAAGAGGCAATACTTCAGAAGCCCTTGGATGGTTTTGGCAAATCCTCTGCTCTACCCTGCTTGGGGCTAGGTAGGAACCAAGGGGTGTTGCTCAAATGCAATCAAAGCCTCCTCTACAGCTCCATGGTCCCTCTACTCTGTTGTCTGCTGCTCTTGCTGTCTTTCTGCTGATAGCTCACAGCTTACTCCCTGCACATCAGTCAGAGGCCCATCCTCCTCACTTCAGCCAGCAGGGAATACACCCAATGCTTCTGTAGTATTGACAGATAAAATACAGGACTCCAGTTAAGGTTAACTCTTAACTTCAGATAAGCAATTCATTGTTTTAAATATTCCATGTAACATTTGAGATATACTAAATAAGGATTCATTGTTTACCTGAAACTTAAATTTAACAGGTTAATCAGAGTATATACTCTCTTTCTGTTTGTGCATATAATAGTGTATATATATTACACATTTATAAGTATATATGTATGTTTCAGTGTATAGTATATATATTTATGTGTATATGTTTTAGTATATGTGTATATATAAGTATATACGTTTATAAGTACATTATATATGTATACTACAATATGTATATACTTCTATACACACTAAAACACATACTAAAAGATATTTATACAAAAATGTATATACTTAGTGTAATATTTTTTAGGACAATTGTATCCTATGCAATATTTGGGACATAACTTATATGAGAATTATTATTCATTATTTATCTGAAATTTAAATTTAACCCAAAGTTCTGTTTTGGGGGTTTTGCCTTTTCGCTAAATCCACAACCCTATTCCTGTGTGTGATTTTGTGAAAGACAGAGTGCATAGCACACATTTTTGCCAACCACCCTTTTTTTCCCAGTGTGTACAAATATCCCAGGAGAGTACAGACGCACCAGTTTTGGAAGGGGTTGGTATGAGAAAGGTTTACAAAAACGGTTTCACAGTGACACTGTAATGTAGTCTCTTCTGTATGCTCTGGCACATTTTGTCAGGTATTGATATCACTCATTCCATAGAAAGTCCAGTTGTTCTTCATTTTACTCTGGCTTCCATAATGGGTGCCTCATTTCTCAGAAATGTCTTTTTTTCCCAAGTTTTTGTCATTGAGCTCATAGACCATGTTTCTGTGTTCTGATCATGATTCAGAACATATAAACTATGGCTGACCATTCTATAACATTTAAAACAAAGAGAATCTCTATAGGAAATTATTATTATTATTATTTTGCACTTACAAGGTATATTTTTATTTGTGAAGGATTTTGCAGCAAGCCTTATACATGAATAACCTTATACTTTAATAGATAAAAGATGAAAGCCCAATGTAGATAGGAAACCTTAGTGGTTCATACATTGCTTTATAATCAGTCAAAACTCCTCTTAACACAAAGAATGGATTAAAGAGAACATTGCCAATCCCAGGCCTTCGCTATTCTAGAAGGTCATCATTTGTTAGGTCCTTTTTCCGTGATTTAGAATAAAAGAGGCGATAATTAGAATATCTCCCTCATAATAGGCTCTACAGCAAATTCTACTTTAAAGACCATCATTACACAACAGACTATAAATTCTCTCGTGAAAGTTATGCTAAGTAATAGAATTGGCTAAATGGAAAAGTACCTCTACAGCTGCTGACATTTGTGGCCTATGGAGAAACACATCAAATGTATATTTTAAAAATTCAGTTGTAGGGGATAAATGAAAAATTTACTTCATCATGTAAGTAGAATTTTTAGCTAATTCTTTAATCTAATTAATTTTGTGTGGTTTGATTTATGGGGGCCCTGGGTAAGGAGTGTACTCCAAACTCTTGGTATTATCCTCCCAATAGTCATAACAGTCTCTCTTGTATGCTGTATTCTCTCGAAGGTTTTAAATGTTTGCATGCAGTCATCTCCAGAGCATCAAATGATCTCTCTTCAACTGGAATGGCAAAAACTGAAAAAAATATGTGACTACAAAGACACCATAACCTATGAATGACATGCTGAGACCAGAAACCCTAAATGATGGTACCTGAGAGTGGCACTATGGCCCTAAGTTTTGGTCACATTCTCACCTAAGTGAGAATCTGGCCAGAAAGGGGGATTTTTTTTTTTAACAAAATTATGAGAGGCCATTATTTTGGACTAAGCTCATGCACTTGGCCCCAACAAACCAAACCAAACTAAAATGAAGTCACTCATGCTAAATGTGACAGAATCAAACTAAAATATATATTTATCCTATAACAGACCAGGTTTTGCTTTTCTCCTGTAAACAGGATGCTCCAGCATAAGGAGATACCCTCTACTCAGTCCTTACTCTCTCCTTGCAAAACCCACTGTTCTACTCTTTCCCAGTGAGTTTCAAAAGCATGTAAATACATTTACAATAGTGATAGTAACATCAATGACTAAGGTTATGGTCTATCTCTCAAAACTGAGAAAATGATCAAAAGAGGGAATTGCTAAAGCAAACTAAATATGGCCTGAGAAGAACTCTGCACTTATATATTTGAATCCTTGTAGATGAACTGTAACCTAGCTTAGCAGTCAGACAAAACTGAAAACCTACCTCAATGTATGTACCTGTAACAACAGCTGAGTGTTGGCCAATCCCAGCAGCCATACTTCCACCACTCATAGACTGCTGAATGTTCAAACTACATATAAATATGGTAAATGCCAAGCTGTAACCAATCTCACTGTTTCTGTACCTCACTTCCAATTCCTGTACTTCACTTTACCTTTCTTGTCTATAAATTTGTTCTGGCCACAAGACACTTATGGAGTCTCTGTGAATCTGCTGTGATCGTGGAGGCAGTCCGATTCATGAATCATTCAATGCTCAATTAAACTCCTTTAAATTTAATTTGGCTGATGTTTTCTTTTATCAAAGTAGAGAGTTCATTTGGGTCAAGCTTGAGGACTGCAACCTGGGAACACAGATGCAAGTCGCCCTATATATACACTCTAATTAGCAGCAGTTACAAGTGGGATTTTAAAGTCAAAAAAGTGGGCAAGGAGTGGGCTGATACAATGTTGTTATCAGGAATTCTCATTGGTTTACAGAAGTGGCATTGATTAGTGTTTGGCTATACATTGTTAAGCTATAGGGTATGGATTGTGTGTCAGGTGTGGGGTTATTGGGTTAACGTGTAGCTACATGTGGCAATAGCAAGCAGTTTCAAGAGATGAATACACAGCTCAAGGAGGAAGTAGGGCCATGATTGCTGTCTCATTTTAATGTCTCTCTAGGCCTGATCATTTAAGAGGACTCGCAGTCCTCAGATGAAAGTTCTTTTCTTTTTTTTTTTTTCTCCCCATTTATTTATTTTATTGCATTTTAGGTTTTGGGGTACATGTGAAGAACATGCAAAACTGCTGCATAGGTACACACGTGGCAGTGTGATTTGCTGCCTTCCTCCCCATCACCTACATCTGGCATTTCTCCCCTTACTATCTCTCCCCAGCTCCCCACCCCCCACCGGCCCTCCCCTATTTCGCCCCAACTGACCCCAGTATGTGGTGCTCCCCTCCCTGTGTCCATGTGCTCTCATTGTTCAACACCCGCCTATGAGTGAGAACATGCGGTGTTTGATCTTCTGATCTTCTGTCAGTTTGCTGAGAATGATGGTTTCCAGGTTCATCCATGTCCCTACAAAGGACACAAACTCATCGTTTTTGATGGCTGCAAAATATTCCATGGTGTATATGTGCCACATTTTCTCTATCCAGTCTATCATCGATGGGCATTTGGGTTGGTTACAGGTCTTTGCTATTGTAAACAGTGCTGCAATGAACATTCATGTGCACGTGTCCTTATAGTAGAATGATTTGTAACCCTTTGGATATATACCCAGTAATGGGATTGCTGGGTCAAATGGAATTTCTATTTCTAGGTCCTTGAGGAATCGCCACACTGTCTTCCACAATGGTTGAACTAATTTACACTCCCACCAACAGTGCAAAAGTGTTCCTATTTCTCCACATCCTCTCCAGCATCTGTTGTCTCCAGATTTTTTAATGATCACCATTCTAAATGGCATGAGATGGTATCTCAATGTTGTTTTGATTTGCATTTCTCTGATGACCAGTGATGATGAGCATTTTTTCATATGTTTGTTGGCCTCATGTATGTCTTCTTTTGTAACGTGTCTGTTCATATCCTTTGCCCACTTTTGAATGGGCTTGTTAGTTTTTTTTTTCTTGTAAATCTGTTTTAGTTCTTTGTAAATTCTGGATATCAGCCCTTTGTCAGATGGGTAAACTGCAAAAATTTTTTCCCATTCTGTTGGTTGTCGATTCACTCTAATGACTGTTTCCTTTGCTGTGCAGAAGCTGTGGAGTTTGATTAGGTCCCATTTGTCTATTTTGGCTTTTGTTGTCAATGCTTGTGGTGTATTGGTCATGAAGTCCTTGCCTACACCTATGTCCTGAATGGTTTTGCCTAGATTTTCTTCTAGGGTTTTTATGGTGTTAGGTCTTATGTTTAAGTCTTTAATCCATCTGGAGTTAATTTTAGTGTAAGGTGTCAGGAAGGGGTCCAGTTTCTGCTTTCTGCACATGGCTAGCCAGCTTTCCCAACACCATTTATTGAACAGGGAATCCTTTCCCCATTGCTTGTTTTTGTCTGGTTTGTCAAAGATCAGATGGTTGTAGATATGTTGTGTTGCCTCCGAGACCTCTGTTCTGTTCCATTGGTCTATATCTCTGTTTTGGTACCAGTACCATGCTGTTTTGATTACTGTAGCCTTGTAGTATAGTTTGAAGTCTGGTAGTGTGATACCCCCCGCTTTGTTCCTTTTGCTTAGAATTGACTTGGCTATGCGGGCTCTCTTTTGGTTCCATATGAAGTTTAAGGTGATTTTTTCCAGTTCTGTGAAGAAGGTCATTGGTAGCTTGATGGGGATAGCATTGAATCTGTAAATTACTTTGGGCAGTATGGCCATTTTCACGATATTCATTCTTCCTAACCATGAACATGGAATGTTTCTCCATCTATTTGTGTCCTCTCTTATTTCGTTGAGCAGTGGCTTGTAGTTCTCCTTGAAGAGGTCCTTTACGTTCCTTGTTAGTTGTATTCCTAGGTATTTTATTCTCTTTGTGGCAATTGTGAATGGAAGTTTGTTCTTGATTTGGCTTTCTATAAGTCTGTTATTGGTGTATAGGAATGCATGTGATTTTTGCACATTGATTTTGTATCCTGAGACTTTGCTGAACTTGCTTATCAGTTTCAGGAGATTTTGTGCTGAGATGATGGGGTCTTCTAGATATACAATCATGTCATCTGCAAATAGAGACAATTTGACTTCCTCCTTTCCTATTTGAATGCCCTTTATTTCTTTTCATTGCCTGATTGCTCTGGCTAGAACTTCTAATACTATATTGAATAGCAGTGGTGAGAGAAGGCGTCCTTGTCTGGTGCCACATTTCAAGGGGAATGCTTCCAGTTTTTGCCCATTCAGTATGATATTGGCTGTTGGTTTGTCATAAATAGCTGTTATTATTTTGAGATACGTTCCATCAATACCTAGCGTATTGAGGGTTTTTAGCATAAAGGACTGTTGAATTTTGTCAAAGGTCTTCTCTGCATCAATTGAGATAAACATGTGGTTTTTGTCTTTGGTTCTGTTTATGTGATGAATTACGTTTATAGACTTGCATATGTTGAACCAGCCTTGCATACCCGGGATGAAGACTACTTGATCATGGTGGATAAGCTTTTTGATGTGCTGTTGCAATCGGCTTGTCAGTATTTTACTGAAGATTTTTGCATCTATGTTCATCATGGATATTGGCCTGAAGTTTTCTTTTCTTGTTGAGTCTCTGCCGGGTTTTGGAATCGGGATGATGTTGGTCTCATAAAATGATTTAGGAAGGATTCCCTCTTTTTGGAATATTTGGAATAGTTTCAGAATGAATGGTACCAGCTCCTCTTTGTATGTCTGGTAAAATTCGGCTGTGAACCCTTCTGGACCTGGGCTTTTTTTGGGTGGTAAGCTCTTAATTGCTGCCTCAACTTCAGACCTTGTTATGGGTCTGTTCAGGGTTTCGGCTTCTTTCTGGTTTAGGCTTGGGAGGCAAGTGTCCAGGAATTTATCCATTTCTTCCAGGTTTATTAGTTTATGTGCATAGAGTTGTTTGTAATAATCTCTGATGATGGTTTGAATTTCTGTGGAATCTGTGGTGATATCCCCTTTATCGTTTTTTATTGCATCAATTTGGTTATTCTCTCTTTTCTTTTCTATTAATCTGGCTAGTGGTCTGTCTATTTTGTTGATCTTTTCAAAAAACCAGCTCCTGGATTTATTGATTTTTTGAAGGGTTTTTTTGTCTCTATCTCCTTCAGTTCTGCTCTGATCTTAGCTATTTCTTGACTTCTGCTAGACTTTGAGGTTTTTTGATCTTGCTCCTCTAGCTCTTTCAGTTTTGACGATAGGGTGTCAATTTTTGATCTCTCCTTACTTCTCATGTGGGCACTTATTGCTATATATTTTCCTCTAGAGACTGCTTTAAATGTATCCCAGAGATTCTGGTATGTTGTGTCTTCATTCTCGTTGGTTTCGAAGAACATCTTTATTTCTGTCTTCATTTCATTGTTTATCCAGTCAACATTCAAGAGCAAGTTGTTCAGTTTCCATGAAGCTGTGCGGTTCTGGGTTAGTTTTTGAATTCTGAGTTCTAACTTTATTGCACTGTGGTCTGAGAGACAGTTTGTTAGGATTTCCGTTTTTTTGCATTTGCTGATGAGTGATTTACTTCCAATTATGTGGTCAATTTTAGAGTAGGTGTGATGTGGTGCTGAGACGAATGTATATTCTGTGGATTTGGGGTGGAGAGTTCTGTAAATGTCTATTAGGTTTGCTTGGTCCAGGTCTGAGTTCAAGTCCTGGATATCCTTGTTAATTTTCTGTCTGGTTGATCTGTCTAATATTGACAATGGGGTGTTAAAGTCTCCCACTATTATTGTGTGGGAGTCTAAGTCTCTTTGTAAGTCATTAAGAACTTGCCTTATGTATCTGGGTGCTCCTGTATTGGGTGTGTATATATATAGGATCGTTAGCTCTTCTTGTTGCATTGATCCTTTTACCACTATGTAACGTCCTTCTTTGTCTCTTTTGATCTTTGTTGCTTTAATGTCTAATTTATCAGAGATGAGAATTGCAACTCCTGCTTTTTTTTTGCTCTCCATTTGCTTGGTAAATCTTCCTCCAACCCTTTATTTGAGCCTTTGTGTATCCTTGCATGTGAGTTGGGTTTCCTGGATACAGCACACCAATGGGTTTTGGCTTTTTATCCAGTTTGCCAGTCTGTGTCTTTTGATTGGGGCATTTAGTCCATTTACATTTAGGGTTAATATTGTTATGTGCAAATTTGATACCGCCATTTTGGTGCTAGCTGGGTGTTTTGCCCTTTAGTTGAGCTGGTACTTGTTGTTCCTTTATATGTGTAGAGCCTCTTTCAGGAGCTCTTGTAGAGCTGGTCTGGTGGTGATGAAATCTCTGAGTGCTTGCATGTTCCCAAAGGATTTTATTTTTCCTTCACTTATGAAGCTTAGTTTGGCTGGATAGGAGATTCTGGGTTGAATGTTCTTTTCTTTAAGGATGTTGAATATTGGCCCCCACTCTCTTCTAGATTGTAGGGTTTCTGCTGAGAGATCTGCTGTGAGTCTGATGGGCTTCCCTTTGTGGGTAACCCGACCTTTCTCTCTGGCTGCCCTTAGTATTTTCTCCTTTATTTCAACCCTGGTGAATCTGACGATTATGTGCCTTGGGGTTGCTCTTCTTGACGAATATCTTTGTGGTGTTCTCTGAATTTCCTGGACTTGAATGTTTGTCTGCCTTGCTAGGTTGGGGAAGTTTTACTGGATAATATCCTGAAGAGTATTTTCCAGCTTGGATTCATTCTCTTCATCGCATTCAGGTACGCCTATCAAACATAGATTAGGTCTTTTCACATAGTCCCACATTTCTTGGAGATTTTGTTCATTCTTTTTTACCCTTTTTTCTCCAGTCTTGCCTTCCTGATTTATTTCATTGAGTTGATCTTCGACCTCTGATATCCTTTCTTCTGCTTGGTCAATTCGGCTGTTGATACTTGTGCATGCTTCGCAAAGTTCTCGTGTTGCGTTTTTCAGCTCCATCAATTCCAATATATTCCTATTTTGTGCATTCTCATTAGCATTTCATCAAATCTTTTTTCAAGGTTCTTAGTTTCTTTGTATTTGGTTAGAGCATGCTCTTTAAGTTCACAGAAGTTTCTTACTACCCACCTTCTGAAGTCTGAATCTGTCATTTCATCACACTCGTTCTCCCTCCAACCTTATTCTCTTGCTGGTGAGTTGTGATCCCTTGTAGGAGGAGAGGTGTTCTGGTTTCAGGTGGTTTCATCCTTTTTGCGCTGGTTTCTTCCCATCTTTAAGGATTTATCCACCTGTCGACTTTGTAGTTGCTGGCTTTCAGATTGGGTCTCAAATCTTTCAGACTGACGTTCTGTTTGTTGATGGTGAGGTTATTTCTGTTTCTTGGTTTTCCTTCTGACAGCCTGGCCCCTCTGCTGTAGGTCTGCTGAGGTTCACTCCAGGCCCTGCTTGCCTGGGGTTCACCTGCAGCAGCTGCTGAACAGTAAGGGTTGTTACCAGTTTTCTTCTTCTGCTATCTTTGTCCCAGAAGGGTACTCGCCTAGTGTCAATCTGATCTCTCCTTTATGAGGTGGCTCTTTGGATATATAGGGGTCAGGGAGCTGCTTGAGGAGACGGTCTCTTCTTTCCAGGAGCTCAAATGGTGAGCTGTGAGCTCTGTTGTTCATTCAGAGCTGCTGCGCAGGTACATTTAGGTCTGCTGCAGCAGAACTCATAAACTGCTTTTTGTTCTCAGGTGCTCTGTCCCAGGGATTTAGGGCTTTATGAGTTTCGGTTATGCTGCTGCCTTCTCTTTTTTTTTTTTTTTTTTTTTTCCTTCAGAGCTGTCCTGCCCAGCAAGGAGGCAGCCTAGTCACTGACTGCCTGTAGAGGCTTTGCTGAGCTGCTGTGGGCTCCGCCCAGCTGCCAAGTGAACTTCCTTGCAGTCCTATTTATATGGGTGTAGTTAGAACTGCTTTGGCGATGGTGGCCCGCCTCTGTTGAGGCAGAGTCTCTCTGCAGTGGCGGGTTGCCTTTGCAATGGCAGGCTGCCTCAGCAATGGCAGGCTGCCTCAGCAATTGCAGGTTGCCTTGGCAACGCAGGCTACCTCAGCATTGGTTGACTACCTCCATAGTAGTGGGCTGCCTCGGTAATGGCGAACACCCCTCCCCCACAGAGCTGGACCATCCCGGGTTCAGCTGCGCTTGCTGTGAAACTCTCAATCCAGAGTTTCTGGTTGCTCTTCTTTTGTGGGGGTGGGACCAGCCGAGCCTGATAGCCTGGCTCCCTGCCTCAGAGCCTTTTTTAAGTTGGTGTTCCAGTCGCCTGTTGAAGAGGCACTAGGGTCTGTTTGTTTTCCCCTGCAGCCACTCACTGCGCTGGCTTAAACAGCGGCACTGAGGTTTGTGGGGCTTTTTTTTTGCCCTGGAATCTACTGTCCTGGTTCCCTGCTCAGTCACCTTTTTAAACAGACAAATGGGCGACTTCCTGTGGCTCCAATCGCCAGCCAAAAGGGCACCCGGACTGGTGTATTTGTATGGAGAACCGCGGCTCCAGGGCTGCCAACAAAGCAGCCACGTGGGGCAAAGCAGCGGCGCTGGCCGGCACAGCCGCACTGGCCGAAACAGCCGCGCTGGTGACCTGTGGAGCTCCTCTGCCTGGGAATTTCCTAGTCTGTGGGCAATAAAAATGCGGCGTCCACTCACCCTCTGCGCTTTCACTGGGAGCTGCAATCCTGAGCTGTTCCTAAACGGCCATCTTGCATCTTCCCGCCAGGAAATTATTAAGTCCACAGCATGATCTCTTCTCTTTTCTTTCTTTCTTTATTTTTTTTGAAATAGAATCTCCCTCTGTTGCCCAGGCTGGAGTGCAGTGGCACAATCTTGGCTCACTGCAACCTCTCAGATTCTAAGTGATTCTCCTGCCTCAGCCTCCAGAGTAGCTGGGATTACAGGTGCACACCACCATGCCTGAGTAATTCTATATTTTTAGTAGAGATGAGGTCTTGTCATGTTGGCCAGGCTGGCCTCGAACTCCTGACCTCAGGTGATACACCCGCCTCGGCCTCCCGAAGTGGTAAGATTATAGGCCTGAGCCACCACGCCTGGCCAGTGATTTTAATTTAATTCTAAGCTAGCTGGAAAGAAAAAAATCTACCAAAGAAGGAAAGGAAATGATGGTAGTTTGGTCAATGCTCGAGGGTTTCCTATTGCCAGGGCAGTAGATAGAGTAGAAATGTATTTTTAAAGCAAAATAAAAAAATACATAAGCATGTGTGTGGGTGTGTGTGTATGCGTAACTGGAGTGAGGAAATGCATAATTATGGAAGAACAGGTTGTTCTACCTAAGAACAGTTCTGTTGTAAAATCAGAATGATAGCAAACATAGCTGAATCATAATAGGCACTAGATATTGTGATAGGGAAGTTTGTACTTTATTTTGTGATATTGAGACTTAATTATAGATTTGAAGTAGTGCTTGAGAAGTAGACCATCATGGTAATGCTTTCGGCAGTGTGTTCAGTTCTCCTGTGTAGGATAGATTGGAGTAGAGAGGGATTTCCATAGCAGGGAGACCACTTGCAAAGCTGTCATAATAACATAGAAGAAATTATGAATACCAAAACATAGTTAGGAATGATACAGAAGGAAATGAGGCATAAAATGAGAAAGTAAAAGTTGACACTCATCTTGGAGCCTGGGTAACTTGGAGAATACTGGCATTATTTATAAGATTGAAAGAGATAGAAAAAGGCAATTGTTTGGGGAAGATAATGACTTTTTGAAGAAAAATAAAAGCATGGTGAATCTTTTACTTTTCAAGAGTGAGTCATCTGAATTGAAGTGCTCTATCAGCAGTACAGGACATGAAGATATCAGAAAAGATACCAGAGTTGCAGTTAAGAATTACAGGTGATCAAAATTTTGTGATCAAGATGCCCATTTTCCACTGATAAGTAAAGAACTGTGGATACAGTAGTAAATCTTTGGAAATATCCATACATAGGGGGGCAAAGCAGGAGAATAAATTAAATGACCTGGAGATGATGCAGTCAGTGGTGCTTTTGTAGGTGCACAAGTTCTGTGCCAAAATACAGTACACATGCTTTTAAGTGCCTTAACCCCTAGGTTAGGGTTAGGGTTAGGACACTAATTCTCAGATTAAAAACCTAATTTATCCCAAGCAGAAAAAGAAAAGCAGCAAAACAGTTAAACATTAATAAAAAACATTTATGACCTCAGTAATAACAGTTTCTTAATTACATGGCAAACAACACTATAAGAGAAAATAGTAATAATATTAATTACATTAAAAATAAACCATATCAAAAATAAGACTGCATTCTTCAAAAGATATCATAAAGATATTTTCAAAACAAACCCTCAAATTGGAAGATACATGCACACATAAAATTGAAGGAGTAGCATCCATAACATAGAATATATACTCACTACGAAAAAGATAACTAAATTTAAAAATAGGACATATAATAAAAATAATTTTTCAGAAGCAAAAGAAACACAACAGAGATAACTTTAAGAGATAAAAATTAAATCTAAGTTCAGATATTATTTTACACCCATGGGATGGGCAAAAGTAGAAGTTTGACAGCATAAAGGATTACTGAATATTAAATACTATGAAAATAATTATATACTGCTGGTGAAAATGCAATCTAATAATCCACCTCTTAAGAATAGATACTAGAAGTCTCTTGTACACATGAACCAGAGGACATGTATAAGAATGTTTTCAGGCCTGGTGCAGTGGCTCACACCTGTAATTCTAGCACTTTTGGAGGCCAAAGTAGGTGGAGTGCTTGAGGCCAGGAGTTTGAGACAAGCCATGGAAAAATAGTAAAACTCTGTCTCTACGAAAATAAAATGAAATAACTAACCAAGCATGGTGACATGCACCTGTATTCCCAGCTACTTAGGGGCCAGAGGTGTGGAGATTATCCAAGCCTGGGAGGTCAAGGCTGCAGTGAGCCATAATCATTCCACTGTACTTCAACAGTGGAATGATTACCTAGGTAGCAAAGCAATACCCTGCTTCAGGAAAAAAAAATATTTTTTCAGCAGTATTACTTATAGTACAAAAATCTGAAAGCCACTCAAACACCTAGTAAGTTCAGAATAAATAAGTTGTGTTATACACATTCCTGGGAGATGATTATAGGCCTTTTGCATTTCTGTACACTTTGCAAGGGAGACACTGACAACCCTTTGCTCTGGACTATCTTTTCAAGAACCTTTGTATAGTCAGCAGCTTTTAAATATACAGAGCAAAGGGAAGATTTGCTTAAGCCATGAAAGAGATATGTACTGCCTTCCCTCAGAGCAAAGGACCAATCTGTTTGTTTACTGTCCAGTAAAATGATGTCTCCCTGTCCATGTTAAAGCAGGCATGCTGGTTTCCCATCATAAAACATTTGTGTTTTATTTTCAGGGTTTCCTTCGTGGAGCACAATCCATTGTGCATGCAGGTGCCCATGGCCCTCTTCTTGTCACCCTCTGGAAACTGAAGCTCAGAGTACAAGAAAATACATTAACACACATGTTGCTTATTATGCCATGAGTAATGAAGTTCTTTGTTTCTGACCTAGGAGTTTTGTATATTCTAGCAGCATTCATAAACTGTGATATGCCCACTGATTACAAGGAGGACCTCTCAGACTTCTTGACAGCCATACAATAGATTAAGTAATATGATTTAATCTACTCTAGGTATATGAATTTACATGAATTATAAAACACTTTATTGAGCCAAAAAATTAAAGCAAAGTCACTGTGGTTGTTATGAAGAGGCCAGAAACACCTTTGCCTAATGTGCTAACTTTAAAACTGGTTGCACAGTGCATTTCCTCTGAATTTACATCTTTGTTTCCTCTGTTCCATTAACTTCCCACATCAAAATCATCAGGAAATGCCCTTGCTTTCATCTTGAGAATGTGCCCTGCCTGTGATAGCTTTTTACTACCTCTTCCTTGATTCCTTCAATCCAAACAACCATTTTTATCTTGCCTGAAATCCTGCATAATCTGTTAAGTTGTCTTCATCTTCTGTTCTTGATCACAGCCAGTCTATCCCACACAACAGCCAGTAAGGCTCTTTATAACTATAGTGTTGTCAAGCCACTCCTTTCTCCCATGAACTCCAGGAGCTGTCCCTGACACTATTGTCATACTAGACCCCTGATGAATCAGTGGGTACAGCATCATGTTGGAGAGGCCAAAGAAGAGACCTGGAGCCAGCGAACAAGATATAGGTTTTATTAAGTAGACTTACACACAGGGCAGTCCAGTGGTGGTGGGCTGGACAGCAGGAGAACTGCTACTGTTAATGAAAAGTATGCAGGTAATGTAGCATTTTCACTTAGTACTCTCCCTCCCTGCCTCCACCTGGCAACCTTCATTTGACCCAAAACAAAAAGCCTTGATCTCTATATAGCTGGGGTTTTATTGGATGGACCATGGATACAAATATATCTCATAGAAAAGGAATTAATCTCCAGTTAGCTCCTACCAGATTCCTTAGCTCATTACTGTCAAACAATTTGAAATTGTCATATATTTTTAATATCTCCTCCTCTGACCATTAGTTTTTGTTGTTACTGTTCTGTTTTATTTTTGTTATTCTTTTTCCTTTAAAGCAAACTCCTATTAATATTATTTGATTATTATTATGTATGATTACTTAGCTTGAACAACTTACACAATTTAGCTAAATTTTATGAAGAAATAAAATTGGTTATTGGAAGTATATAAGTTTAACCAAAAAATACATGAATTCCTGATAGATTTTCAAATTTGAACAGGCTTAATTCACCTTCTGAAGAAACTGCTATGAATTCAGCATGACAATCTAACATTCCTTTTTAGGCTCCCAGGTTAACTAGAGCTAACTGTACTAATATGATGAGAGGGAGTTCTCCTACTTTCCTCCTGTACTCAGTCTACCTTAGACTTCTCTTTATTTCCTTTTTTACTTTCTGTTTTTCCTTCTCTCTGCCTCCATGAGTTAGTGATCATCAACTGTCAGAGAAGTTAAGTGCCAGGATTTTTCACAAATGCAACAAAATGCGGACACAAGCTTTGACTCTGGGAACACAAAGATCAGAAACATATTTGAGACAGAGACCAAAATTAGAAATGTGGACCAAGAAACACTTGTGACTGCAGGTGAGATAACACAGATTAGGAAACATAAGTGAGCCAGAAGAGAGGTTTAAATGAACAGATGGAGGGCCCGAGCAAAAGTCATGCCTGAATTGCTTCTCTTTTTGCTCCTTACCCAGTACAAAGTAAGCACTCAAACAAAAATCCTTAATACTTGATTTTTTATTTCCAACAATATTATAAATTTCTATAAAAATATGAAGAAATAATGATAACATTGTTAAAACATTTGTAGTTGGCTTGGGGTTATTAGAGCACTGACAAATTGAAAATCCGCTGCAGCAGTAATACACAAAAACATTTCTACATACATTTACCGAATTGCCTTTAACTCTGTCTACAATAGAGATATTATTCGTGGTGTTATAGATGTCCTCAGAGTGCTTTTCCTCCATGGAAGAAATTGTGCTCATATCTTATCAGCAAAAAAAAATAGTATTTTTGGAAAAATCTAAGACTGTTACATTGAATATGCTTCTTGCTTTGCTTTGACACTCAAGGAACTTCAAGCCAAATTTCCTTGTCATTTAATAGCAAGTGAGAGATACTAATGTTATTGATTTCAGTGTGTTTACCTTGCCTTTATTCTTTCTGGAATAAATTGAAAGTAAATTCAGAAGTAGCTGTTTAGAAATTTATTACAGGTATATCTTATAGTTCTACCACTGAGATATAACCAATTTTTCTTTCAGTATTTTAGCATGTAAGTACTGAGTGCTCTTTCCTTCAAATACATAGACTATTCGCGGCATAAATAGTCAAGGATGGTATTTAATTCCCAACTGAGTCTAATTTTTTAATTTTCCCATCTGAAATAATCAAAAAGTAGGGTGATACCTCCAACTCCAATGCTCAGTATTCTGACCAATTGCTCCCTCTTTCTGCCCCATTTCAATTCTGTTCTTATCATAAATTTTATCCTCTAAGTGCATTTCAAGATTGAGAGTCCTGGTATCCAAGGCTTAGATGACCTTACGTATTATCATTTTATCCCACAGCATCTCTGAATAACAAGTATAGGTTTCTCCAGTATTGTTCATAATACAGAGTCGTCATCATCATCTTCCAACACTTTATCAAGTTTTGGCACAGCGTGGGGTTAAAACAACAATGTTAAAAGGAACATATGAAGGGTCAAGAGAAAAGAAAGATCTTTTAGTTACTAAAAATCAGTTGAAATTTGTGCTGGTGGTGCTCCAAGAATCACACACCAGACTCGAGAAGAGTTGCAGAGAGTTAAAGTTAACTGATTTATGCCTTATAAGCATTCTTAGCATGTAGGAAAAAGGAAAGAAAGGGGAAACAAATATGTAAGTAAGTTTGAATTTAATACTGCACTGCTAGACATGCTGTCCATTTCTGGAGCTTTGCTGTGATTAATAAATTCAACAGTCAATTCTCGCTTCTGGAAATCAAAACGTTACTCATGATTTATATCAAGTCTTATGATTTCTCTTTGCTTCAAAGAGAGGTTTTCCTAGAGTGGAGGTTGTTGGCATGGGAGAAAGAAGAAAATGAAGAACATAGGGAAGGGCTGAGAGATGCTGAGAGACAGAAATCTGCAACCATCAAATAAACTTCTAAAAATCTTCAACCAGATTGATAGAGTTAGGATATTGATAATGGTATTCATATCTTGGTCTCACAAAATTTGTATTAAAGATGGAACTTGGCTTTAATGCCTTTAGTCACTTCATTTCTTCTAAAGTTTCAGGAATTGAAACAGTTAGTAATTCCGTTTTCTATATTTTAATAGTAAAAACAGTCACTTTGCTGAATATGTGATTTCATATGGTCTATTAAATATACAAGATTAGGTATAAAGAAATGCTGCACGCACAGGGTGTGAAAAGATATAGAAAGCCCTAGTAACAGATTTCAATTATTTTAAACCTTTTCATGAAGATTTCATATGTTGACAAAGCAGTAATTACGAAGCTATGTCTACAAGGTGAAATGCATATGGAGTGGGACCAGTTAGAAAGAAGTTCAGTGTGAGCTCTCTCAGGCATTGAATTGTTGCGTGCTAGGCAGGTCATGCTGCTATGTGGGAACAAATGAACACGTTTTCAAAGCACAGCTGCCCCGCATTTGGATGCTGACTGGATACCTTCTGTCTCCTGGGTTTCCTTGTCCTTTGAAATATAATATACGATCTATTCTTCACTACATTAAATAAGATTTGCATAAAATCACAAACAAAAAAAGGAAATTTATATGTTCTATATATGTAACTTTTATATAAACAAGATACCTACTAGCTTCAATTTTTTAACCTCAAGTCAATTATATACTTTAATTTTTAAGGTCTACAATAAAATAAAAACTAAAATGATTGCAAGAGAACCTATAAACATTCTAAATGCATTTTAACTGAGTTGTCCATGACATTCTGCCTGGCTCACTTCTTGCTACAAACCTTGGTAGGATCCTCTGGAGAGGCAAGAGAAAACCATTCCTTGGTAGGAAACGTCTGTAAAGGCAGGGTACTAGTCTGTTTTCACACTGCTATAAAGATATTATCCAAGACTGGGTAATTTATAAAGGAAAGAGTTTTAATTGACTCATAGTTCTGCATGACTGGGGAGGCTTCAGGAAACTTACAATCATGGCCAAAAGGGAAACAGGCACACCTATCATGGTGGCAGGCGAAGGAGGAACTGTCAAATACTTGCAAAACTATCAGGTCTGTTGAGAACTCACTATCACGAGAGCAGCATGGGGGAATTCACCTCCTTGATTCAATCACCTCCTACCAGGTCTCTCTCTTGACACCTGGGGATTTGGGGATTACAATTTGAGATGCAATTTGGGTGGAGACACAGAGCCAAACCATCGCAGGCAGTAGAATGTAGAGCTTAAAAGCTTAGTTGGATCCTAGCTTCAGTACTTAACAGTTAAGCAAACTGAGGTAAACTGTTCTCAGTTTCCTCCACTGCAAAACCAAAGGAAGAAAAAGTAGTATGTTATAGTATCACTTTATTATAGGTATGTAGTAAAAATTAGGAAAGATATCTGTACTACTAACAATCTGTACTACTTAAGTGTTTACTATTATTTTATTGCTTTCTTTCAAGATTGATATGTATTTGAAATGGAAAAAATTATATGACCAGATTTATCCCAATCTAGATCATCATATTTAAGAACAGAAATCATTCTGATATTTTCTTAACCAAAGAATACACAATTGCAATACAGTTAAAAATGAAACTTAAATTTATTTGGAAAAACCTCAAAAACAGATTATGTGCAACAGTGTTTATATAACCAAGTTAATAAGCTAGAAAATAAATATAGAAAATCAAAAGACAGCATGCTTAAATACAGAGCTATTATTTTTAATATAACATCATTTTTTTTTTAGTTAGCTCTGAGGGTTACAGGATTTAAATGATTTTAGTTCAACTATATACTTAATATCATTTTTCCTAGAGGACAAGGTTGAACCAGTTGACTAGGGAATTAGTTCAACCAATTATGACTCGTTTTGTTTAATATAGTCTTAATAACACGGCACTATATTTCCCATCTTAGGTTATTGTCCTACATGTAATTTACATTGTTATTTAGCCAATGTAAAAAAACATTAGAAAGTTTCACACATGACTATAAAAAGTTCATTAAATATAATATTTTATAGGTGTTGGTATCTGAGAATATCAAATATTTACTTGTTGAGAAGCATTCAAATTATCTAATAATGTGTAATATGCCACCCATAGTTAGTGATATATAGCACAAACATAGAATCTGTGTGTCAGGAGTCTCCAAAGAATTCAGTGGATTGGCTCATCTCTGTCCCACAATGTTTGAGATCTTAGCTGGAAAGACTGAAAGAGCTCAGAGCATCTTAGATACCTAGGGAAAAGTACTATTGGAGGCTTCTTCACTCACATATCTGATGCCTGGGCCAACATAACATGGAAGTTGGCTCAGCTGAGACTGTTGAATATAATATGCCTACATCCCTTCATATAACTTAGTTTACTCAAAACATGGTAGTTGGTTTCCAACAAAGAGCATTCAAAAAGGAAATGTCCAAAAAGCAAGGGAACCAAGAAAGTAAGGGAACCAAGAGAGCAAGGCAGAAAGAATCTGCAAGACTTTCTCTGACCTAATTTTGGAAGTATGCAGCATCATATTTGGTCCTTTCTATTGGTAACAAGTGAGTTTTGAAAACCAGGCAATATGCAGGGCTGCAAAGGGAAGCAATCTGAGTCACTTGTTGGGGAAGTGGCAAGGACATGTGGCAGAAGAGCCTGTGGCATGGTTGAAATTTGTGTAGCCATCGTTGGACAAATAAAACCTGCCACAGAGATCATAGAATCAATCGGGTAACTAGATTAGTTTTATGTTACATGATGTACACAGAATTTTAACATAGGTACACAAAAATAACAAGGTTAATATAAAAGATTTTACTCTGTATCCAAAAAGTAAAAACTTAACTTTCAAAAGGCTTCTGTGAAGAGAATCTCACTAAAGTTATGAAACTTAAAATTCATTCATGTTACCTGTTAATTGTAAGTAAATGATACCACTGAAATAGAAGCATCTTTAAAGATATTTTAGATACAGTAAAGGTTGCAATACTATGAATTGAGCTACATTTTATAAGCCATTTTTTGACATGCAATAAATGTTAATATATTTATATTATATTAAACAGGAAATACTTCAATTAGATGTGTCATCCAAGTACGTTCAGAAGAAAAAAGTTAAAATTACCAGGCAACCATGACCAAAGCTATAAGGTGAAAGCTATAAATGGCTATATAAAAACTCATATTTCATTAGCCTAAGTCAGTTATAGAAAAATAGACATTTACATAGAATATATATTTATATTTCACTATCTCAGATAAATGAAGGACATCAGGTAAAAATAGTAAGAACTTTTTCTCCAGCCTTCTTCTTCTTTGTAAAGACCCATGATGAATATAAGTTTTGTATGAGTTCTGAATCATTTTACATTCTTATAAGGAGTTTGAAAAACAGTTTCTGAATATGTACTTGCCAGTTGCTGAGCATAAGGTGAATGATTTCTGTTATTTTGTTTTAAAGAAATTAAGTGATGTAATTTGCTATTTCATTAGAAGCTAAAACACAAGCTGCATGTGCACTGGGCACAACTCCTTCTTCACTTCTGTTTCCTCATAAGAGAAAAATATTTATTTCAATTAATTTCTGCAGCTAATAGCTAAAAAAAAGTCCTGAAAGAAGAGAAAGGACCATGCAAAATAAACATTTTTTTCTCCTTTAAATTTCACTTCTTTTCAATATATTCATATTCCTTATGTGTTTTCAACATATTTCTGATAGATATTCAAACAGCTATGTTATGGATTTTTGTTATGGATGTCTACAATCTCAAGCAAATGTTTATATTTCCACTATTGATCATTTTTAAAATAATATAATTTATCAATTGTTGTGTTCCTATCTTATGACACAATAAAAATGTGTTTAAGAAACACTGAGGCGAAAAAAATTTATGCCACCTTGTGTTTTTTTTCTGGTTTAGGGGATTTGTATTATTTATTTGTTCATTTAAATTGGCACATTGTAATCATAAATATTTATGTGATATAATTTGATGTTTCAATACATATACATGTTGTATAATGATCGTATCAGAGTATTTAATGTATCCCTTACCTATGATTTATCATTTATTTGTGGTAAGAACATTCAAAAGCCTCTCTCATAGCTGTTTTGTATATGCAATAACTTACTGTTAACCACCATCCTGCTGTGCAATAGAACACCAGATTTTATTCCATCTATCTAACAGTAACTTTGTATCCGTTGACATTATTATCTCCATGGTCCCTCCCCCGCTGTCTGGTAACCACTGTTCTAACTTTCTGCTTTTATGATGTCAGCTCTTTTCATTGTTGTTGCTGTTTGTTGTATTCCACATGAGCGAGATCATGTGGTATTTGTCTTTCATTGTCTGGCTTATTTCACTTAACGTGATGTCCTGTAGGTCTATCCAAAAATGACAGGATTTCATTCTTTCTTTATTGCTGAATAGTATTCCATGAGGTATATATACTACACTTTCATCTAGTGTTGAACACTTAGTTTGAAGGGTTGATTTTGTGTCTTGGCTATTGTAAATAGTATTGCAATAAACATGGGAGTGCAGATCTCTTCAGCATACTGATTTCATTTCCTTTGGATGTATTCACAACAGAGGTATTGTTGAATCATATTAGTTCTAATTTCAGTTTTTTGAGGATCCCCATACTGTTTTCCATAGTGGGTATATTAATTTACAATTGCATCAACAGTGTCAACTTGTTTTAATTCTTCCTAATGGACGCACCCTAAGAGCAACTGCATATTTTTCTTGTTTTTATGTAATCCATCTATAATCATTAATCTGCTCTGGATATATTGCACAGAATTTTCTCTTAAATGTAGCAAATGAATCTTGGTGTCTAATATGGGTGTTAATGATTGACTGATACAATGTAATCCTGGGAAGGAATTTTCTAGTGCTGTCTCATTAACCAGATGACCTCCAGACATTGTCAGCACAACATAGCCAAGGTGATTGATCACCAGAGAACAGAGGTTAGTAACTCTCCCCCAGGTATTAATGTACAGCATCTTCACTTACCCCCCTCTCAGGCTTTTCCAGTAAAAGATTGATTTATTATGCAGCTTCAATGGGGATTTGTCAAACTCTTAATCAAGGAATCCTATATTGCCACAAGTAAATCAATGACACTTTCCAGCAAAATGAATTTTATGGCATACGAAAGCATTACTCTATGTGCAGGTACTATTCTGTAACAGGAAAATATATTCAGGTATCAGTGAGGCAGAGACAGAGCAATGAAAGGGAAAAAAACAATACACCCATTTGTTGACAAACAGATGCTATTGTAAAGAGTGCTTTTGCTGTTTCCTGTGATGAATAAACACAATTCAAAGCTCTTGGGGTCTCAGTAAAGGAAGATAGCTGTGAAATGGCTGAAGAAACACATCCTAAAGAGTGAATGTTTGAGTTGTATATATAGATAACATGACGTGGAACAAAATTTCAGAGCCTGATTGCTTTTGATGATCCATCCTGTTTAAATGCAGGTGACCCCAAAGACAAAGAAACTAGCAGGTGCTTTGTTGATTTCATTATATACAGTATCTTTTGCTTGAAATTCGATAAGCAATGTTACATTTTATAAAAGCAAACAGAATTCTCATTTTTTGCCAAACTATATCCTAAATAATGTGGCTTTCAAGGAATGTAACTAATTCAAATTAAAGATACAAAAGTCTGGTTACCAACTAAAGTAGACAAAAACCTCTTCTGCCTGCCCTTTGTGTCTAGGAGTATATTCCTCATTGAAAATATGTTTAAAACTATATTCTTATTTATGGATTGCATTTTATTCCCTAAAAGAAGGCATGTTAAATTTGTATTCCCAGTAACTCAAAATGCAAACTTACTTGGAAATATAGTCTTTGGAGATTTAACTAAGTTAAGACATGATAATTAGGCTGGACCCTAATCCAATATGATGGGTGTCCTTATAAAAATGGAAAATTTGGACAGACAAAGAGGGAACATTAAGCAAAGATGGCCATGTGATGAGAGAGGTAGAGACTGGACTTAGGCAGCTGCAAGCCAAGGAATGCCAAGAATTGCTTGCCATCACCAGAAGTTAGGAAGAGGCAAGGAAGGATTTTACTCAGAGACTCAGGGGAGCATGGCCTTGGTGATTCTGTACTTTTATTCTCAGAACCGTAGAAAAATAAATTTCTGTTGTTTTAAGTAACCTACCTTATGTTACGTTGTTATCGTTACTCTAGAAAACTAGTGCCTTCTCTGTACCATGTATCCAGGACAGCATTTTCCTGAACTGAGAAGACAGTTGCCACCTAGACTGGCTCAACATAGGCAGGTACTACTTTATCAGATTGGAGAGATAGGAGACTCATTGCACTGGGCCTAGAGGTTTCATGCCATAGACATAGTTATTTGTGTGTGAGTACCAAATGGATGAAACAAATACTATAAGTTCCTCTGTAACAAGAAAATAGGCTCACCTCAACGATGGGCAATGTACAAAGAGAGACAGAAGTAGCTCTCCCTGTTTAGATATGATACAACTTTAAATATAGCATTAAAATCCATTAATCAGAATTGATATTTTTAGTAAACAAACCAAAACTTTATGTGCCCACTAAAATATTATCTAATATCTAACCCCATCAACAAGGATGGCTGCTTCTTTTTTTCAAAGCCAGCAATCAAATAATTAAAAAACCTACGAGAATTCTAACCAGGGACCACGCCAGCATTCACTGGTTTAATATAATGTTCTTACCAATCATCAATTTGTTTAAAGAAATTAAATATGCCACGAAAGCAAGAGGAAAGCTCTGTAATACTATAACATTATCCTCACTGTCAAGCTTGTCATGAATAACTCAGACTTACACATCAAGGGCAACAACCTCCATTTAAAGTAGAAAGGACTATTTCCCATTACAAGGAACATTTTATTGTAATGTTCCTTTAAAGGATTCTCACTATTTTAGAAGAAAATATGTTTTTGAGGAATAGCAAGGACATCTGAAAATGACTTGTAAGATTTTATCCTTTAAATGTCATATAAATATGTATATGATGACCATATGACATGGCCTCATGTTGAAACAATGTATGTTAATCAAAATCTCCTCCATATGAATATAGGTTATATTTAGAGTTATCAGTACTAGTATTTTATAGTTCCTAATGAATCTCTAATAACTGCTACACTTTTGCTCTTAATATCAATTCATATCTAAATAATCTTATATTTAAGAATTTACAAGTCTTTTTGCATCCAAGTACTCAGACCATTAATTTGTATACAACTATATGAATATTTAAAGATCCATTCAAACTAGAAGTCAAGTAAATTAGATTTTGTCATGATACAAGTTGAAATATCGTATCAAAATGAGATGTTTTTATTTGGAAAGAATAGACTAATATGGGGGAAGAAGCAAATCAACATTTTATTAATGACTTACTCTAAGCTTATTAAAAATAAATATCTCTCTTAACACAACATAAAATTTATGAAATCAATAATTTTAAAGAAATCCATACTTAATTCAATGTGAATTTCAGTGGGTCTCATTTAAGCTAAGCCAACAATATCATCAAATAATCCAATTTAATTTTAGCTATTATTTTAATATTAAAAAATAGTTCACCTTATATCACACATGCATACATTCACACATAATGAAAGAAGGCAAGCAATAAAATGGACAGACTTTTCACAGGAAAAATATCTTTCTGAATGCATATGACAGAATGAACTAGAAGAAACACCCTCTCCAATTTAGAGCCCCCAAAATGACCTTATTGATTTGCCTTGGGACAATCTCCTTCCAACACAGGTTACTTTTCATTGAATGGATGTCCTTTGAAGTCAATTAAACTTGGTCATGGCACTCCCAAGAATACAAGCACTTTTATAGCTGAAGGCAAAAAGTATTTGACGAGTCACATGGAAATCACACTCCTGATATGAAGCACTATTTTCAACCTCAAGCATGTGGGAAATACAAAGTAAGGGTATTTGTTTGATATTTTAAATTGAGCAGTTTTGGAGCTTTGAAGAATAAATACACATATTCATCTGGGCTTTTCTTAACTTTTTTTAAGTGTAGGCCTACAGAACTTTACTCTGTTCTCAACTGCAAGTTTTCTTATAACTGTGTGGGCCTTGCCTACAAGAGTGATTATGTGAGAGATTCAAGAGCAGATCAAAGACAATTCAACAACCACAGATGCTGGGAATGCCTAGATGTGGGTAATTGGTGTCATCTGTCAAAATGAGAAATTTAGGTTTGGTTCAATTATTTCAGAAATATTTGACTGATACCAGATCATTCCCATTGATATGTTTCTAAATCAAGTGGTAAATCTAAACTAGTAATTCAGAATAGCCTTTTGTGGTAGGACAGTCATTGTTTTCCTAATAATACTAATTTGGAGGCAAATCCTTACTCCAGGGAAGCTAGAAAATCTTTTTAAACCTTCACCCAGACTCACAATATGTAATGCATAATTAAAAGTTAAAAAGAGAAAAATTAATTTATACATGTTAACTTAAATAAAACATAATTGTCTAAAGGCTTCATTTTAATACTTCCATTGCTATAAATTTCATAGGAAGAGAAAGATTCCTTTACTTCCATTTATTTGTGAAAAACAGTACTTAGCTATTTTTTTCAACTTTGAATAATACCCTCCCATTTCCTTCATGAAATGAAAGCCACAGATAGCAAACAGCAAACTGCATATTCACTTTGACTAATGGTCTAACTCTGTTCATTCTGTGTTGCTTTTTCTCTTAGTAATGTTATCTGACATTGCTGCGCTAATATTAAGTTTGAGAGTGAGTTTTAAAAAGAATTACCTGGAAGTTATAAATCTTTAGAATTTATGAGAAAATAATTCACTAATGAATATACTTATTGTTATGGAGGTATTTGGTTTTTCTTCATATCATATTAAATAAGAAAATATCATAAAAATCTTAGGTACCCTCAAATGCATCAAAATATAAATTAAAGAGTTCATTTTAGAGTTAAAATTACCTGGAGAAAATGACTTAGGTGCTCACAGATTTCTGCTAATTTGTGATCTGCTATTTATTGTTATTGCCCTTACTTTTTTCCTAACATTGAAAAATGTGATTTATTCATCTAGCCAAAGTCATTTTGGCATATTTTCTATTATATATACTACAAGTGCATTTATTTCCACATCCCAGTTAGAAGACAGTAATTAGAATGTTGGTAACTCAAGTAACATTTGAGAGCATTTAGACATTACATCAAAAACATCTGCATTAAGCGAAATAACAGTTTCATTTACATAGATGCTCTTCCCCTGCTGAATACTATTTTCCCATATCCTCCTGATGGCTCTCTATGATGTCATCAATCCTTGCTTTAATTGGCTTATCCTATTCTGAAGTTCCTGTAGATATTTCCACACTATATTAGGCAATTCCGAAGCCTTCACCACTGTTTAAAGTTCTGCAATGGTTTAACTGAAATAAGCTTATTTTCTTTTTACTCTTTTTAGAACTGCTGACTTAACAGCCTGCGTTTTAAATTTCTCTTTTAACCAATACCTTCTAGTGCCTTGGTATCCAGTGTTTGTTTTGAACGATTGTATCGGCATCACCTGGAATCCTACTGGAAATGCAGAATCTCCAGCTTCATTACAGACCTACTGAATTAAGAATCTGCATTTTAACAAAATCCCTGGGTCATTTTTATGCATTTGATGTTGAGAAGCAATGTTCTTGTGTGCAAGTCACCCTCCCTTTATAACTCAATTACCTTGTTACTATATAGCACAAGTAGAGATAAAATTGGATCTAACAATTCATATGTGAGGAAAAGAGACAGAGAAATCTGCTCTTCAATATGTAAATTAACACATTTATTTGTTGTCTCACTTCTCTGTCCTGCCCTCTATTACATTTGCACTGTTCCTATCCAGTTTCTCTCTACTCATGTTGTCAGGTAGGCCATCTCCTTCCTCTTCTACAGACCCCACATTTAATCCAAGTTGTAACTCCTTCATTCTGCATCATTAGAAAACATGCTTCTTTTAGCTAATCATCTTTTAAAAATTCATTCCATTTTCTCCTCCATTTCATCCTTCCATCTCTCTGGGTTATTGTGGGGTTATATAAATTACAGTTATTTTTCAATCATATTAATTAAGCCTTAGGACATAGAATTTCAATACTCTTTACTCAGTGTGCCATTTTGAATAAAAAATGTTTTCCATCCCCTATTCAAACAAGTCTAATCTTGTCTCTGTCTCCCAGTTCTCCAGCTTCAACTTACTCAGCTTCTCAACAATATTTTACTCAGTTGTCATCTTCTTCCTTTCCCAGATTTTTCTCATAGCATATTAGTCATGGTTTCAGAATCTTCCAACTGCTAAATATTGGTTAACTCAAGGCTTTTCTATTTTTTCTCCATAGGTGATCCATCCAATGTTGCCAACACCTTTAAATATGACCCATATCCTGAAGATAAAAATTTCTTTTCTATCTTCTAAATCTCTCCTAAACACCAAACTTTTTATTCAATTACATACTAGTTAGCTCCACATTGATTTTGTACTATTTGGATTTTTAAAAATTTATATATTTAAGTGATACCTATATCACTAGCTAAATGACGAAGACACGTTAAATTTACGTTCACACCTCTGGAAATGAAGACTCAATGAACTTCCTCAAGAATAGTAACACATCATATCATCAACCTATAAACATCTGAGGATAGAAGTGCCTTTCCAGGAACCGCATAGACACCAAATATATAATGATGTGATCTGAGTCTGAAAGCATTCAGTGAGGCTACTGTTTATAATATGGCCTCGCCGGCTCAGGATCTAAACAGAACATATCTGGAAATAAACTTTTGATTCCTTCCTCCATACCCAATCTAACTTTTCATTAGTTCTCCAGCTCAGTAATTGGTGAACTACATACTCATTTATTCAATTAAAACCCAAAGTTCATCATTAAGTTATTCCTTTTCTTGAGTCCAAACAGTCAGGCTATAACCAAGTCTTTGATAAATGTTTTGAATGTGCTCATTTTTTTCTTTATAACTCTAATTCAAGCAACCATAACATTTTTTTCTTAGGAATATTTTCACAACTTCTTAATTGGTTTCCCTGCTTCTAACCTTATACCCTAAAACCCAATCTTCACACAGTGATCATTATAAAATATGATTCAGCTTATAGTATTTACCTGCATGGGACAGTCCAGTGACTTTTCAAACACTCTCTCATCATACATGATATAATTTTACATATTTCCTAGACTACTGTTCCTACACTCAATACACTCCAGAATATAGGCTTCCTTTCTCTTCATTCAAATAGACAAGCTCTCTCCTGCCTTATAATCTTAATATCCTGTTTTCCTGTGTGACTGGCTCCTCTCATCATTCTTTTACTTTCCTAACACCAGCTTTTTACATTGCAAATAAAGTACCTTATTTACCCAATTTGCCCTGTTTATATTGCTCTCTTCATTCCATAAATTTTTGATGTGTGAAATTAACTTATTATTTGGTATATAAAACAAGGATACAGTGATTTTTTCTGTCTTAATCAGCATATTTCCCCACCTCCTAAAAGAGCATATCAGAATAGTAAATGTTTAACATATATTTGATGAACGAATGAATGAAAACAGAGAAGGAAAGATAAGCTGTTCTTATAGAGCTTATTGTCTAGTAATTAAGAATCAAAGGAAAGGTTCAAGTAAAATGTTACGTAAATGGAAGAAAAGATCATTATTATTTTCTTTAAAATAATTGTCTTTATCTTTATTTCAGAAATAAAGTAAATGCAAAAAGACATTATTCCTTTCAAGCTGTTATAACAACATAACATAAACAATGTAGCTTATAAGCAACAGACATATATTTTTCACAGTTCTGGGTACTAGGAAGTCCAAGATCAAGGTAAAGGCAGACTCAGTGTCTAGTGAGGACCCAGTTTCTCGGTCAGAGATGATTTCTTGCATGTCCTCACATGGTGGAAGGTGCTAGCTAGCTCTCTGGGGCATCTTTTATTAAAGCACTAATCCTATTCATGAAAGCCCCACTCTCATTATCCAGTCACCTCTGAAAGGCCTCACCACCTTCTAATATCATCACATGAGAGATTAGGTTTCAATATATGAACTTTCGAGGGGACACAAACATTCAGACCACGGCGTACCTACACTCAGGGAAGATTATATGAATGTTTATGAATTTAGAAGCACTGCTTTTAAAAATGTGATCCTCAGCCCTTGAACTATTAATGCAAATAAGGTTCAAGAATGGAAACAGTAGGATATGGTATAGTGTCAAATATTTCAGTAGGAGTCTGAGAAATTGGATTCATTCCTATCCTATTACTTTCTTTTTTTTTTTTTTAAAATTTCTGCTATAATATTTATTTTCAAATACGTATCTGCATTTTCTTTTTTTTTTCTTTTTTTTTTTTTTATAGTTTAGGTTCTGGGGTACATGTGCAGATCATGCAGGATTGTTGCATAGGTACATACATGGCAATGTGGTTTGATGCCTCTATCCCTGCAACACCTATATCTGGCATTTCTCCCCATGCTATCCCTCCCCAACCTCCCCATCCCCCATCATCCCTCCCCTAGCCCTCCACAACAGACCCCAGAGTGTGATGGTCCCCTCCCTGTGTCCATGTGTTCTCATTATTCAACACTCGCCTATGAGGGAAAATATGCAGTGTTTGGTTTTCCGTTCCTGTGTCAGTTTGCTGAGAATGATGGTTTCCAGATTTATCCATGTCCCTACCTAGGTCAGGAACTCATGGTTTTTTATGGCTGCATAGTATTCCATAGTGTATATGTGCTACATTTTCCCTGTCCAGTCTATCATTGATGGGCATTTGGGTTGGTACCAGGTCTCTGCTATTGTACACGGTGCCAAAATGAACATACATGTGTCCATGTGTCTTTATACTAGAATTATTTATAATCCTTTGGATATATACCCAGTAATGGGATTGCTGGGTCAAATGGAACTTCTGTTTCTAGGTCCTTGAAGAATCACCACACTGTTCCACAATGGTTGAAGTAATTTACACTCCCACTAACAGTGTAAAAGTGTTCCTATTTCTCCACAACCTCTCCAGCATCTGTTGTCTCCAGATTTTTTAATGATCACCATTCTAAATGGCATGAGATGGTATCTCAATGTTGTTTTGATTTGCATTTCTCTAATGACAGGTGATGATGAGCATTTTTTTCATATGTTTGTTGGCCTCATGTATGTCTTCTTTTGAAAAGTGTCTATTCATATCCTTCGCCAACTTGAGCGAGTCTTTTCACTTATTTGATGTCTGTACATTTTGCTACCAATTATGGGAATAATCCCTGTCTAATCAACTAAGGTTGTTATAAAGGTTAACCTGACATAATGTATGTATGTACAGATAGATGAATTAATGGGCCACAGAGGGAGAGGCTGGGAGTTGCATAAGGCTTGGCAGAATGCCAGTCATATAGTGGAGATTAATGATGTCTTTTTGTATTTACTTCATTTATGATTATAAAAATAATATCTCTAGCTTTACTGATTTTGCAATATTCTTCTCCAAATATCTTTCATTACTATGTGCTCTTATTATACTGCGATTTCTTCCCATCCACTAGTGGTTAGTATTAAGAGTAGAGGCAGAGGTTGTGAGCATACTTTATAATATATATACACACTAAATGTAATAATGCAATCAAAACATAAAGGTAGAAATGAGTGTTTAGATAAACATATTTTGGGCTGACAGCTGTAAAATTCTTTAAGTAAGAGTAATCACTGACTAATAAAAAATAGCATATTTCTTGAAAAAAAGGAAAGTACAGAAAATTATAAAGAAGCAAAATATGCTATCCATAATTCAATTATCCATACAAATAAAACAATTAGGAAATTTATTTCTGGTCTCTTCATGTATGTTTTTACTATATTTGAGATCATTCAATAAAATTCTATATGATTTTTCTTCATCTAACATATGGTAATATAGATATTTCAATAACTGCTTTTTAGCAATAATTTAATGGTCAGTATCATTGGATTTTCTGGAGTTTATATAGTTAAATGATACCTATATCACTAGTCAAATAATGAAGACATATTAAATTCATGTTCACAGCTCCAGAAATAAGGACTCAACCAATTTCCTAAAGAATAATATCATATCATCAACTCATAAACATCTGAGGATAGAAGTGCCTTTCCAGGAACTGCGTAGACACCAAATATATAATGATGTGATCTGAGTCTGAAAGCATTCAGTAAGCCCTATTGTTTATAATATGGCCTCACTGGCCCAGGGCCTAAAAGCAATTACCTCATAAGTCAAACTTTTAATGAATTATTTTAAAAGTTACCTACTCAAGTAGTTTCATCTGCTCTTAGCTTTGAATTAAATATATCATCCTGGTATTGCCTCAAGGTTTGGAATAAAGCTGATAAAAAATTTGTTTACAGTTTTAGTGCCCAAATAGTGTTGAATTTTTGGGAAATCTAAAAATGTGAAAAAAAAAAACAAACAAATTAAAGTTAACTTTTCTTCCTGAATACTTTGGTGGTATTTAAGTGCACAAAAGAACTTCAGTACATGTCTATGAAAAGATACTTTGAAATAATGGAGCTGGTTTATGAGGGATCTCTATTTCCTACAAAGTAGAGATTAACATATTTAATCAAAATAGTCCAGAGAACAGAGTCTAACATTTGTTCCTAAAATCAATGAACATTTTCAAAAATGTTCACTCACCACTTTTTTCCTACTGCCTTGTCTTGTTTTTCCTTCTCTAACCTCAAAACTCCAATCATGCTGACATATCAAATGCTATGTATGAACCTATTATAAAATCACGCTATTGATTCCATTGAATTAAAACACACACACGTATCTGTGTGTGTGTTTATATATATATTCATACCTATTTGTATTTCCATATAGACATTTTTAAAGCAGGTGGTTTGATTTAATTCAATTACATGTAATCACTGCTAACATCAGCATGGCATATTCAAAGCCATATCACTTTTTAAATTAATATTGAAATTTCACTGTATAAGGTCAACAAGACCTACTTAGAAAAAAAAATGTCTTACTTTGAGTTGTGGTAAAGAAATGGTGGGCTACAGTAAGAAAAGAAGATATAAATCTTAATTACAGCCATTCCATTTTAAAATTGAGATGATATAAGGAAAACAGAATGTA
Source organism: Sapajus apella (assembly GCF_009761245.1). Classification (NCBI taxonomy): domain Eukaryota; kingdom Metazoa; phylum Chordata; class Mammalia; order Primates; family Cebidae; genus Sapajus; species Sapajus apella. Next base: position 1,862,973 of record NW_022436985.1, read on the forward strand.
TACCTCCTCATGGATACTCTACTCCTAGGTTGGCTTCCACTCTTGCGAAAACAAGGTAACTGATTAGAAAAGGGCTCCTATGTGGTGAACTCCTAACTGAAGTTTGAGAATAGGACTACTGACATAGAATAGGATGACTGGTTCTGAGTAGGGTCAAGTTGTAAGAAAATAAACTAAGAAACTAAGTTGCATAAACTGGGCCAGTATAAGAGATTGCAGAAAGAAGGATTGAGATACAAATTAGGTTCCATAAAAATCCAAAGTCAAGCCTTCCATTCATTGGGTCTAGTATAATGTGTTAATTTTAAATCTTGGAAGGGCAGATAAAGCATTGTCATGCCTTCTACTTCTAAGAGATTGAACCCAGAAACCGGGATGCTCCAAAAACTTTAGGTGGGAAACAAAGACAGAATTCAGAAGTTAGTGCAGCAGAAGGCAGAGATGACAATGTAACAGTAAATACAGAACCAAAAGTTTCTAATACTTGAAAGTTCTTAACTGCGACCAATAACTCTTAAAGCTGCAAAACTTGGTCAGGCTCTCAAAACTGTTGTAATTGCTCCCTATAGTTTTTCACTGACAATAAATATGCTGAATCATATAAGGAGGTCACAGGATTCCCATGTTTACTCCTAATAAGAAGGAAAAATGGGGCTATTTCTAATTTTTGATCAGGAACTAAAACCATTATTTTTTTTTTTCATTGATAGAGAGGGGTATAAAATTACCATTAAAAAGAGACTGTATTAATCCATCTTGCATTACTATAAATACTTGACACTGAGTAATTTAAAAAGAAAAGAGGTTTAGTTGGCTAACAGTTCCACAGGTTGTAAAGGAAGCATGATCTTGCATCTGCTCAGCTTCTAGGGAGGGCTCAGGAAACATATCATCATGGTGGAAAATGAAAAGGGCCATTTTACATGGTGAGTAAACAAGGACGGGGGTGAGGTGCTACACATTTTTAAACAACCAGATCTCACAAGAACTCACTCACTGTCATGAGGGAGTACCAAGGGGAATGGTGCTAAACCATTCATAGGAAATCTATTCTCAGGATTTAATCACCTCCCCCAGGCCCCACCTTCAACAGTGAGGATTACAATTTGACTTGAGACTTGGTGGAGACACAGATCCAAAGCATATCATTACTGCCCCATACAATCATGCATTTCTAATTGTCCCCTAAAGTCTTAACTCATTCCAGCATTAGTTCAAGACTCCAAAGTCTTCTCTGAGAAGGCAAATCCCTTCCACTTATGAGCCTGTGAAATAAAAACAAGTTACTTACTTCCAACATACAATGGAGGTACAGGCATTCTGTAAATACTCCAGTTACAAAAGGGAAAAAATGGCCAAAACAAAGAACCTATGGGCCTAATGTAAGTCTGAAAGCCAGCAGCACAGTCATTACATCTTAGAACTCCAAAATAATATCCTTTGATTTCATGTGTCCCATCCAGGCACACTGGTGAGAGGATTGAGCTCCCAAAGCCTTAGGAAGCTCTGCACTTGCAGCTTTGCAGGATTTAGACCCCCGAGCTGCTCCCATGAGCTGGGGGTGAGTGCTTGAAGCTTTTCCAGGCAAATTGTGAAAAGTTGTCAGTGGATCTACCTTTATGGGGCCTGGAGGATGGTGGCCCTCTTCTCACAGCTGCAATAGACAGTGGCCTAATGGGGTCTCCCACATCTCCCCTCCAAACTTCCTTAGTTGAGGTTCTTTGTGAGGGCTCTGCCCCTACAGCAGGCTTCTGCCTCGACATGCTGGCTTTTTCATATATCCTCTGAAATCTAGCTGAAGGTTCCCAAACTCCAACTCTTTTACTCTGTGCACCTGCAGGCTTAATATCACATGAAAGCCACCAAGGCTTCCCCAAAGCAGCGATTGAGCTTTACCCGGGGGGCCCTTGAGCCATGGCTGGAGCTGGGGCAGCTGGGATGCAGGAGACAGTGTGCTAAGGCTGCATGGGAAGCATGACCTTGGACCTGGTCCAAAAACCATTCAGTTTTTCTAGGCCACTGAGCCTGTGATGGGAGGGGTTGTCACACAGGTCTCTGAAAAATACTTTTGAGGCCTATTCTCCATTGTCTTGGCTGATAGTGCTTGGCTCCTTTTTGATTATGCAAATTTATTGTTCCTCTTCGGAAAATGGGCTTTTCTTTTCTACTACATGAGCAGGCTGCAAATTTTCTAAACTTTTGCACTTTGCTTTCCCTTTAAAAATAAGTTCCAACTTTAGGTCATTTCTTTGCTCACAAATATGAGCAAAGGTAGTTAGATATAGCCAGGCCACATCTTGAACACTTTACTGCTTCAAAATTTCTTCCATGAGATACCTTAAATCATCATTGTCAAGTTCAAAGTTCCACAGATCCCTAGGGCAGGGTCACAATGCAGCCGAATTCTTCGCTAAGGCATAACAAAGGTGACCTTTGCTCCAATTCCCAATAATTTTTTTATTTCCATTTGAGACCTCATCAGCCTGGCCTTCACTGTCCATATCACTATCAGCATTTTGGTCATAGCCATTTAACCATTTTCTATGATGTTTCAAACTTTCCCTCACTTTCTTATCTTTTTCTGAACCCTCCAAACGTTCCAACTTCTGCCTGTTACCCAATTCAAAAGTGGCTTCCACATTTTCAGGTATCTTTGCAGCAATGCCCCTCTCCTTGGTACCAATTTTCTGTATTAGTCTGTTCTCACATCACTATAAAGAAATGCCTGAGACTGGGCAATTTATAAAGAAAAGAGGTTTAATTGGCTCATGGCTCCAGAGGCTATACAAAAAACATGCTGGCATCTGCTTAGCTTCTGGGGAGGCCTCAGGAAACTAACAATTATCATAGAAGGTGAAGGGGAGCAGACACTTCTCATGGTGAGAGCAAGAGGAAAACAGAGAGCAAGAGAGTTGCTAAACACTTTAAAACAACCAGATCTCATAAGAACTCACTCACTATCATGAACACAGTACCAAGGGGGATGGTGCTAAACCATTCATGAAAATTCTGACCCCATGATCCAATCACCTTACACCAGTCCCTACCATCAACACTGGTGGTGATTACAATTCAACATGAATTTTAGTGGGGACACAGATCCAAGCCATATCAGAGACCCTTGGTGCAAAAGCATGGAGTAGAATAAGTTACTGGGTTACAGTTATATACTTAAAATTATAAAATTGAGAATCATATTCACATATTTATATAAGATACTTCTTAGAAAGGATTTTATTTTAGAACAGCTTTAGATTTATGAAATTGTTGTAAAGATAGTCCAGGCAATTCTCATATCCCCTACACTCAGTTTTCTCTTATTATTAACATCTTATATTACTTTGGTACATTTGTTATAATTAATGACCAATTACTGTTACATTAATTAAAGTTTTAGTCTTCTTTAGATTTCCTCAATTTGAACTTAATGTCATTATTCTGTTCCAGGATCCCATCCAGGTTACCACATAACATTTTATATTCATGTCTCCTTAAGTGCCTCTTGGCTTTGACAACTTTTAGACATTACTTGCTTTTGATGACCTTGAGAGGTTTAAGAAACATAGGTTAGGTTTTTGTAGAATGTTTCTCTCGTTTGAGATTTGTCTTTTTTCCACAATTAGACTGGGATTATGCTTTTGTTGTTCTGTTTTTTGGAGAAAAGGCAACAGAGGTTATATGTCATTCTCATGACATCATAAAAAGGTTACATACTGTCAAAATGATTTATCACTGTTGATACTGACTTTGATCACCTGGCTGAGGTAGCATTTGTCAAGTTTGCCTACGCTAAAGTTATTTTCCCCATTTCTATACTTTATTCTTTGGAAAGAAGTCACTATCCAAAGCTCACACTGAAGGCGGAAGGAGTTATGCATTACATAATCAAAACTGGAGTATCTACATGAATTATTTTAAATTCTTCTGCATGGGAGGTCTTTCTACTCTTTTCATTTGTTCATTTATTGAAGAATTTTTTAATATCAACATGAACTCATGTATATTTGTTTTATATATTGTGTTATAATCCAACATTATTTATTTTGTTGCTTAAGTTCTGGCTTTGGTCATTGTAGTTCCTTCTGCTGGTTCCTGTCTCTCTTTGGCATATGCATTCCCATTATTCTATCATTCTGGGATTTTTGCAATTTTTTTTGTTTTTGCTTGTTTGTTTGTGAACACTTTGTTACAAAATTTTGCAGACTCCTTTTGTATATTTTCTGTCCCAGTCCTAGAATCAACCATTACTTCAGTCAGTCCTGGTTCTTTATATCTGGGTACTATTGGTTTTTGTTATTTTTAGGACCAATCAGCTACAGAGCAAGGGAATATATGTGTAATTACCAACCAGTGTATTTACACATTTTTATGAATTTTTATATGTTACATCTGTATCTCTAGTAAGCAAAACATGAGTTTGTACTTAAATCTCCAACTCCAATCTATTAATACATGGATAGTTTTAGCTTCCTGCCCTTGAATATTGGTAGATTCTCATGCCAACAATGACAATTCCAGCCTCCTTAATCCACCATCCATTTAATTAATTATTCAATTGTGGTATAAAAGAATAGCAGTATTAGATTTTTAAAACTGTATTCCTGTCGGAAACAACTTTATCAACTAGAGTACAGTACTTATGTAGCTTTCTAAAATTACATAAATCATTACTTCCCCACTACTCTCCACTCACTTAATTGAGGTTGGATCATACATTTGGAAAACAGTTAAATTGTTTTGTCACCTTTTGTATTCCATCAGGAGATTCAGTGACCTCCTACAGGAATTTATTAAGCCTTTCCATATAACGAGGTGTATGCATTGTGATGTAAATTTTTATGGGTTTTGATAAACTATAGTGTGATATATCTACCATTACAGTATTATACATAATAATTTCACTGTCCTAAAATATTTTATAGTTTTCACTTATTTAATATTTCCTTCATCCTCTACCCCACAGCCCTGGTGACAACTGATTTCTTTTTTTAACCATCTCTATGGTTTTGAATTTTCCAAAATGTCAAATAATTTTTATCATAGAGTATGCAGCCTTTCCAAATTGAATTATTTCACAGAGTAACTAGTTAAGATTCATCTATGTCTTTTCATGGTTTGATAGTAACTTCCTTTTTATCACTGAATAATATTCCAATTCATGTGTAGTTTGTTTATCCATTCACTTTTGAGAAACATCTTGGTTGCTTCTGGTCTTTGTTAATTAAGAATAAAGCTGCTGTAAACATCCATGTGTATATTTCTGCAGGGACATAATTTTTTACTTCAGTTAGGTAAATTTGTAAGATGAAGAGCGCTAGATAATATTATATAGTAAGAAAAGTTTAGCTTTCCCAGAAAAAGTCAAATTATTCTTCAAAGGGGCTGTGTCTCTTTCCATTCCCAAAGGCAACAATTGAGAGTTCCCTGTTGCTCTGCAACCTTGCCAGCAATTTGAATTGTCAGATTTTTAGATTTTAGCTATTGTAATAGACATGCAGTGGTATTTCTTTAGTTTTTGTCTAAAATTTTGTTTAATTTGAAATTCCCTAATGAGAAATGATATTGACTATCCTTTCATATGGTTGTTTGCCATCTGTATATCTTCTTTGGTGAGAATTTTTTGCCTATTATTTAATTATATTGCATATTTTATTATTGCTCTAATAATTATTTGCATATTTTGGACATAAATCTATTATCTGAAATGTGTTTTAAAAGTATTTTCATCCAGTCTCTTATAGAGCATTTCTTAGAGAATTTTAAAATTTTAATAATGTTCAACTTTTTGTTTCCATAGGTTGTGCTTTTGGTGTTGTATCTAAAAGGTTCTCACCAGGCAAATAATCACATTGATTTTATTGTAGATTTTCTTCTGGAAGTTTAGGGTTTTGAATATTATATTGAAGGTTAATAAACATTTTGAGTTCATTTTTGTGAAATGTATAAGATCTATGTCTGAATTCTTTCTCTCCGGCATACACACTATTGTCAAGAACTATCTATTAAAAGACTGCCTTTTCTCTATTGAATTGCCCGTGTGCTCTTTTATCAAAGATAATCTGACTGTATTTGTATTTGTATGTGCAAGCTTTCTATTCTGTTTCCTTGACCTACATGTTTATACTTTCCACAAAACCATGCTGTTTTCATTGCTGTTTTATACTAAGTATTGAAATAAGTCTTTTTCGTTAAGTACAGTAAATAAAATGCAAGTGTTAGTTTCCTGACTTTGTTCTTCTTCTTTAACGCTGTTTTGGCTATTCTAAGTCTTTTCCTTTTCCATTTAAACTACTTAGTCATTTTGTTCATAGTTACGCAATAGCTTGTTAGGCTTTTAATTGTTGTATATTGAATCTGCAGGTCAAGTTGAAAGCACTGGCATCTAAACAATATTTAGTTTTCCAATCCATGAACATAGAATATATCTCCATTTGTTCAGACCTTCTTTGATTTCTTTGTCTACAATATGAGTTGTATAGTTTTCCATACATATATCCTTTACATATTTCATTAGATTTATATCTTAGCCTATCATTTTTTAGTGTTACAGTAAATGTCATTGTTTTATTTTTAAATTTCAAGTTCCAGTTGTTCATTTCTGGTATATAGGAAAGTAATAATTTTTGTGTATTAAGCCTGTATCCAGAGACCTTCCTATTTTGCTTATTAGTTCAAATCGCTTTTTATTTTATTTTAATAAATGCTCTGGGAATTTCTACATGTACAGTTATGCTATTGGTGAACAAAGACAGTTTTGTTTATTTCTTCCCAATTTTTTTTACCTTTTATATTTTTCTTGTATTGTTGCACTAGCTAGGACTTCCAGTACGACATTCCATAGGAATGGTGATAGATGACAACTGGCCTTGCCCTGATGTTAGCAGAAGTGACCAGTTTCCCATCAGTTAAGTACGTTAGTTGTAGATATTTTGTAGGTGTTCCTTATAAGCTGAGAAAACACACCTACTCTTAGAATGAATTTGTTTGAATTTTGTCAAATACTTTTTATGCATAAATAAGATTTTCCTTTTTTAGCACACCATGATGATAGATTACATTCATTGAGTTTCAAAGGCTGAAAAAGCCTCACAATAACTGAAAAATGTCACTGGATTGTGAAGTATAATTCTTTATACACTATTAGATTTAATTTGCTAATATTTTGTTGAAACATTTGCATTTATGATCACTAGAGATATTAGGTCATGGTTTTCCTTTTTTTGTTTTTAATATAGACTTTATCTTGGTTTAGTTAATGCTAACTTCATACAATAAGGTAGGAAGTATTACCCCTGCTTGTATTTTCTGGAAGAGATTGCAGAGAATTCTATCGCTTTCTTTCCTTAATGGCATGGAAGAATTCACCAATGATGCCATCAGTGTCTGATGCTTTCTATATTGGAACTCTATTAATTATTGGTTTAATTTTTAAGAAGTGAAGGACCATTTGTTTTATCTATTTCCATGTATGTGAGCTTTGGTAGTTTGTATTTTTCAAGAAATAAGAAAATTTCACTTACAATATCAAATACTTGAAAAGTCTAAAATTTGATAACAGAGTTATGTATTTTTTATCATTTTAATGTTCATGGTATTAGTAGTCATGACTTTTTAATTTCTGATATTGACTTTTTTTTTAATTTTTCTTGATTAACCTGGCCATAGGTTTATCAATTTTATTAATACTATTAAAGACCCAACTTTTGGTTTTGGTGACCTTTCTCTTTAGTTTTCCTGGTTTCAATTTCATTGATTTCTGCTCCAAATTTCATTATATATTTTATTTTTTTAAATTTAGAGTTATAATGCTTTTTTTTTCTTTAGTTTCCTAATTAGAAGTTTTGGTTATTAATCTTATATCATCCTCTATTTTCTAATGTATGTATTTAATGCTATAAATTTCCCCGTGCATACATGAATTTTGATGTTATATTTTCATTTAGTTCAATACATCTACATTTTTTCTTTATTCTATGCTTATTGTTTAACTTTTGTATTATTTAGAAGTGTATTTAATTTCCACATATTTGCGAATTTCCAAATTTTTTCTGCTATTAAATTCTATGTCATTCTATTCTGAAATTTCTATTATTTAAATTTTTTAACTTATTGAGTCTTGCTTTATGGCCTACAGTATGATCCATCTTGGTAAATGTTCCAGGAGAAATTGAGAAGGATAGGTATTCTGCTCCTGTTACATGGAGTAATACATAAATGATAATTAGATCAACTAGATTGACAGCATTGTTCAGGTCAACTATATCCTGAGTTTCTGCTAGCTTGATCTAAAAATTTCTGAAAGATGCTGAAATTTTTAACTATAACAGTGAATTTTTCTATTTCTGCTCTCACTTCTATCAATCTTTGTCTTACACATTTTGAGACTCTGTTGTTAGATGGATACACATGAAAAATTATATCTTCTTGAGGAACTGATCTTTTATCATTATATAATGACCCTCTTTATCACTGATAATTTTACTTGTTCTGAAATCTGTGTTGTGTAAAGTTAATAAAGCTATTTCAGCTTTCTTTTGATTAGTCTTCACACAGTATCCTCTTCCCATCCGTTTATTTGTGTCTTGGTGGTTGTTTTTGTTGCGTGTGTGTGTGTTTACTCTCCTCTCACTGTCTCTATCTTTTATTTGATGCATTTAGATGATTCACATTTAAAGTGGCTACTGATATAGTTGGAATAATTAATTATTAATTTACCATTTTTGAAACTGTTTTCTATTTGATGCATTTGTTTCTTGCTTCTTCCCACCTGCCGCCATTTTTTTGCCTTCTCTGATTTTGAGCATTTTATATTATTTCATTTATCTCCACTTTTAGTACATCAATTACAATTCATTTAAAAAATTTTTAGTGGGTGCCCTTAAGTTTTTAATACACTTTTAACTCACCAAATTCAACTTCAGATAGTACTATAGCACTCCACGGACAGTGTGGATACTTTATAACTGAATATTCTCAATTCTATCTTCCTATTCCTTAGGATATTGTTGTCATCTATTTCATTTATTAATATTTTAAAATCACATAATTATTACTATTATTTTGAGCAAACAGTTATCAATTCAGAATAAGAAAACACTTATCATTCTCCTATTATTTAAGTAGATTTGAGTTTCTGACCTATACAACTTTCCTTCCCTTGATTAACATTTTTGTTTGTTAGTTGGTTTTTACAGAAACAGGGCCCTGCTATGTTGCCTCCACTGGTCTTGAACTCCTGGCCTCATGCAATCCTTCCACCTTGGCCTCCCAAATTGTTGACATTACAGGCATGAGTCACCATGCCCAGGCTGAATAATTTTTTTTTTCTTTTTTTTGACATTTGCAGAACACATCTACTGGCAACAAATGCCTTCAGTTTTTGTCTGAAAAGTCTTTATATCTCTTTCACATTTGACGGATAATCCCACTGAATATGAAATTCTTGGTAACCATTTTTATTGTTTTCTTTTTCAAACACATGAAACATTGTACAGCACTATTTTTGTTTCCATTATTTCTAATGAGAAGAGTTCTATAATCTTATCTTATTTCCATATAGGTGAGTTATTCCCCCTTTTACTTTGGTTTCTTTTAAAAATTGGAAAATTCACATTTAAAGCAGTTATTGATACACTTCGATTAGTCTACCATTTTTTTAAACTCTTTTCTATTTGTTGCATTTGTTTCTTGCTTCCTTTCCCCACTCCTGCTTTTCTCACTTCCATGATTTGAGCATTTTATATTATTCCATTTTATCTCCTCTTTTAGCACATCAATAATAATTCATTTGAAATGTGTTTTTTTCCCTTTTACTCTGGGGTCTTTCAAAATGTTCTACACATCTTTGGTATATTGCAGTTTCAATGTGATATGCTTAAGTATAATTTTTTTGGTATTTATCCTGAGCTTCTGGACTTTCTGTCTGTCATTATTTTTGGAAAATTCTCACCTATTATTGCATCAAATATTTTCTTTTCTGTTTTCTCTTTCTTCTCTTTTTGATCTCCTACTTATGTGTATGAGACAATTTCAAAATTGTACCACTGTTGACAGATATTTTGATTTTATCTTCAATTATTTTTCTCTTTGCATTTTAGTTTGCAAAGTTTCTTCTGACTCATCTTGAGTTTTAGTGATGTCTTCCTCAGATATGACCTGTCTGCTGATACCACAAAAAGCAGTAACCATTTCTAGAGGTGTTTTTGATTTCTATAATTTTCCCGAGTCTTTCAGTCTCTCTGCTTACAATACCCATCTGTTCTTGCATGTTGTCTACTTCTTCCATTACAGCCTGCTATGGTCTGAATGTCTGTTACTCCCTCCCGCCCTCTCACTGCCGCCAAAGTTCATATGTTGATGCCTGACCACCAATGTGATATCAGGAAGTGGGGACTTTGGGGAGGTTATTAGGTCATGAGGGAAGAATCCTGATGAATGGGATTAATGTCCTTTTAAAAGAGGTTCTGTAGAGCTGCCTTGTTTCTTCCATCATGTGAGTATGCAGCCAGGAGGTACCCTCTCTGAACCAGGAAGAGGTTCACTGGACTTCAAATCTGGCAGTGCCTGAATGTTGGATTTCTCAACATGAGAACACTGAGAGATAAATTTCTGTTGTTTATAAGCCACTCAGCTTAAGGTATTTTGTCATAGCATCATGAAGGAACTAAGAGCCTTTAACATACTAATCACTGTTGTTTTAAATTCCCTATTTTCGAACTCCATGAGTGTCATATCAGAGTCTTATGAGCACTGCATTATCTCCTCAGGCTATTTTTCTTGATTTCAATATGCCTACTAACACATTTTTGAAACGTGGACATGCATTGACTATAAAAAATGAGGTAAACAGATGTTTACTGTGAAGATTTATGTTAATCTGGCTAGGAACTGGGCTGTGCTATAATTTTAGGTGCCAGAGACATTGTCTTCCCCTAATGTGCTTGTTTTTCCTTTCCCTCTTGGCTGTGTGTTTTCCTAAGTATCTGTCCTCATGAAGAGTTTGTTTCTTGCAGCTCTTTCAGCTATGATCCACTGCTATTATGCCTGAGCCTTGTGGATGTGATAGTAATACATGGATGATAGAATTCTAATATCACAAGATTATGTCTAAGTGTTTAAAGGCTGAGACATAATCTTACAATATTAGAATTCTTTTCTGGTCTTTTATAAATCATAAATCTTTCTCCTATTGTATAGCTTTTCTTTCTTTTCACCTTTTAGGCAAGAGAAGAAGACCAGAGCAATCTGGAGTGGCACAAATGCCTTGACCCACCTGGAACAACCCTCTAGCAAAGTACATTGAACTGAAACACAAGAATTTGTTATGGAGAGTATGCTGAGTGTAATTCAAAAGAGCTATTCTTCCCTACCAACTGCAAGAAGGAGGGGATCCCTCTTTGATATTCACCACAAGGACATTGTGAGATGTCTAGAGGTAAAACCCATAAAAACTTTGGGGTCCCTCTAACACTGCAGTCCCTGGGAACCTGGAAAGTTCACATTCTTGCCTAGCACACACTAAACAAATTTAAATTAGCAGTACATTATTGGAATAGGTATATATATATATTAATGATTTTTACCTTCCTCTACTTGTCAAAAATTATCTTCTTTTCTTTGTTTAAATTTATAAATAACAAATCTTGGATAAAGATATAAGGACTCTTAAACTCAACTGATTCTCATATATAGTTACAGCGTATGGTATATTCTGCTTTGTTTTTTAAAACTGTAGTTGCACATTACAATGTCTGGCATATTTTCCATTTAATATTGTACCTTCAGGACTAGGTGCAGTCACTAAGATTATAAAAATGTCTGTCGCTAACTGTGTTCCTAAGATTATTTAAAAAAATTGTCTGTAAATATGGTTACTAGGGTTTTTTGATGAACCATATACTTGTATAGAAGAATTAATAGGGAAAACATAACTTTTTTAACTACATAGAAAAACATATTTGATAACCAACAATTCAATGTCTTCAGAGCTATTTTGCAACCTCTTTAATCAACCAGTCTCTGAACTAATGGCTTCTACATTATATCAATTTTTATTTTTACACTAAAAATATAATAATCTTAGTTGTAAAACTGAACATAGTCGAGTAAATGCTATAAATAAGCCAACTATCTTTATCTTTCTTCTGTGCTTACTGGTATGATAGATGGGTATATTAAAATACTAAGCCTTACTGAAGTCCAAATTATTGAATACATAGTATTGACATTTTTGATGGGTATAAAATATTCATTATACAGGACTTTCAACATTTTTATAGAATTAAATTTTTTCTAAATAAAAATGAGCTAGAAGTGGGAGAATTAGTATTGGGACTAGGATGACCTACTCCATTCTGTAGAAATCGTGGCTCCTTGAGATAGTCAACAAATTAGACAGTTCACCTCTGGATCCAAACTCCTTCACAGCAGGGTCTGAACCACCTGCCCCATGACAATTCCCAGCAGTTGCAATTGCAGAGTTGTGTTGTGTACACTTTGAGGCACGGATTTATTCATGATGATCATGTGAATGAAACATTCACTTCTCTCCTCTCTTCTCAGTGATTTCATTAAAATGTCTATATGGCAGTATAATTAATACATGGAAAACTCCATGCATTTAAAGTGTTCTGACATTTGTATATACCTGTAGAGTTATTAACACAATTAACAAACATACCTGCCACCACCCAAAAATTTTCTTGTGTCTCATTTTAAGTCCTCACTGCAGTTTCACTCTCCCAAACTCCAGGGATTTGCTTTCTGTCACTAGGGATAAGTTTTATGTTACTGAGTTTTACTTAAATGACATCATGCAGTATGTACTCTTTCATGTTGCTTGGCTTCTTTGACCCATCATAGTTATCCTAGATTCATCAATGTTGTTAGATGTATCAGCAGTTCATTTTATAATTTCTGAGTAGCAATTCAATACATAGACACACAATTTGATTACACATTTATAGGAGAATATTTGGGTTGCTTTTAGTTTTTGTCCATTACAAATAAAGCTGCTATGAATACTCATTTATAATTTTTTTCATGAAAATATTGTATTATTTCTATTTGGTAAATACTTAGTGAAATAACTGACCATGTGGTAGAAGGATATTTAGCTTTTTAAGAAATTGAAAAAGTGTTTTCCAAAGTGCCATAATATTTTACATACACACACAAAAGTTTATGAGCGTTTCATTTGACCCAAATCCTTATAACAGTTGATATGGCCATTTTAATTTTAGACATTCTAGTATGTATGAGGCAGCATCAAATTATGATTGCAGTTGACATTTCCTGAACGACTAATGATGTTGAGAATTTTTTCCATAGGCTTATTTGTCATCTGTGTACCTTCTTTAATGAAATATCTATTTATATTTATTGCTGTTTTTAGGGGGTTATTAGTTGTTTTATTATTGAATTTTAAAAGTTCTTTACATATTCTGTATATAAGTCCTTTATCAGATACATATTTTCAAATATTTTCTATAGTCTTGTCCTTTCATTTCTTAAAATATTAACGTTTTAACTATAAATCTCTGTCCAAATTTTGTAAGGTGCATAACTACTAAAAAGTCCATGACATTAATATTAATTTAATATGCATTTATCAAATAGAAAAAATAACATCCTTCTCTGTTGTGATTTACATTAATTATCAATTATGCCAATGGTCCAAGTACCCAAGTATCCCTAATCCCTCTACTTCTAAAATCTTTCTCTAAAATAAACATCTAAAATGTAACCTTTATGAAATACCCTTTGAAGCAAATCAGGTACAAGTATTTATTAAACAAGTTTTCTGAAAGAGATGCTGCCAAGTCTGAGTTTGCTTTCTTAGATGATTTAAAGTATCTTATTCCCAGCCACACTATCAAGGTCACCAAAATATTAAAAATTAGGGGGGGCCGGGCGCGGTGGCTCAAGCCTGTAATCCCAGCACTTTGGGAGGCCGAGGCGGGTGGATCACGAGGTCAAGAGATCGAGACCATCCTGGTCAACACGGTGAAACCCCGTTTCTACTAAAAATACAAAAAATTAGCTGGGCATGGTGGCGCGTGCCTGTAATCCCAGCTGCTCAGCCTCCTGAGCAGCTGGGATT
>NW_022436985.1:1877173-1982193 GCF_009761245.1 Sapajus apella
GGGAAAAATCATTTCACAGTTTATAATAAAGCATGCTATCTTGATGAGTTTTTGATAAAAGGAAAAACAATTTTTATTATGAGTGATTATCAGTAATTCCTAAGTGGCTAGTAATCAGTAATTATTAATCTTTCTTCAGGGAGACATGAAAAGGCAACAGAATTATTTATTTACTTATTTATACTTATACTTTCCATATTTCTATTTCTATATTTATTTACTTTACACTTACAATGCTTATGAATCCAGTTGATTCTCATTTCTCTTATTGGATAAAGTGGACCTTCATAAAGTTAAGAGATTTACTAAAGGGTATTTAAAACAAATGCCTATTGTGTGCCAAGAGATACTTTATCTCCATAAAGCCTCTGTTTCTAAAGTGGTAAAAATGGAAAAGAAGTTCTTCAGGTTCTGCATTTTTTCTGAATGCATTGATGCTGAATAGTTTGCTACAAATATTTTAAATGTTATTTCCTGGCCTTTTGAAATAAAAACAATGACATTTAGAATGCAGCCAAATAGTATTAATCTGAATTCTCTGCCTCCAAGTTATATTGGCAATTTATCTCTGCAGAATTTCATAGTTAAGGTGACATCAACCAAAATGTCACTCTAGAGAGAGTCAGTGACCCTGTTCTTGTAGATAAAAATCCAAACAATGTAATTGATATATTTCAAATTACAACATGGTCTATCCTAAAGGACTCTCAGATTCCAAAGTGTAAGATGATGTACAAGCTTCATACACCCAAAGTCTTTAATTGATTTTCCCGTTTCATTTATATATAGCATTAAGTCATTAATTTCATTTTTTCCCAACAAACGGCTATTAAGCACCTACTATATTTTAGTCACTTGTTTAGTTAATTAACAATAAAAATGTACTGCCTTCATAGATCTTAAAGTCTATTAAGGTGGTAAGCAATGAAAATGTAAATAAATACATTATTGGAAGTTAAGTCATAAAGAGGAAGAAAACAGCAGAAAAGAGAGACAGAGAGTGCTGGGTTTAGAGTGGTATGAAACTTTCAATAGAGGGTCAGACAAGGTACTATTACAAGGGTAATATTTTTATTTTCTTAACCTCAAACACCTGTATACTTTCCGCCCGACACTGTTCCAGTAACTTATCCAATATTAACTTATTTTATCTTCATGACAACTCCATAAAGAAGGTACTATTATTAGCTCTATCTTACAGAAAATGCAACAGAAAAACAGAAAGGTTAATAACTTGCCCAAGATCCACAAAGCTGGAAGGCATCTGAAGCATCTCCTAAACTCAGCCTGGCTCTAGGCTCCATGCTCTTAGCCATTATACAATCCTGCCTGTCTCTTGTTTGAACAAAAATGTGCAGAAAGTAAGAAGAAGGAGGGCAAGCCATATTGTTCTTGGAGGTAATGTACCACATAGAGAGAAGGGACAAGGTCTGAATTGTTTGAAAACCAGCCGATATGGCTGGCGTAGAATGTGGATGAAGGAAGGGAAGTGGGAGATCAGGTCTGAAAAGGTATAAGGTCACATAAAAATACTGCCTTTACTTTGAGTAAAATAAGGAACCAGTGAAAAGATCTGAGCAGTAATGGCATGCTGTGTCTTATTTTAACAGGAATATTGTGTCTTGTGGGTTGAAAATAGACTATGGACTGTCAGAAAGCAGGACTAAATGCTGGAAATTCAGTATGAAGATTTCTAATAATGATAAGAGAATATTCCTTGGATTGGGTGGAAATGTTGAAGGTAATGGAAGGTGGTCGTATTCTGATACATTTTGAGTCTGGCCAACAGATTGGTTGTTGATTACTGTGGGGTATAAAAATAGAGAGAAAACCAGGATGAAATCAAGGATATTGGCCTGAATAAGCAAAAGGATAAAGCTACCATTAATTCAAGTGACAAGACTGCAATAGAAGCAGATTATGGATGGATGTGGCTTTGGCCATGTTCAGTGTGATGCCTATTTGAGAAGCCAAGTAGGCAGCTGGATACATGAGTCTGGAGTTCCGGGAAGTGATCCATGCTGGAGATGTGTAAGTTTGGGATCATCAGTGTAGTTAATATGTAAAGGCATGAGACTAGATGAAATAACCAAACCAGTTACTCTGAAGAGAAGAAAAGAGTGTTTCAGGAATAAGCTAGGCTAACATTTGAGCATTAATAGTCACTTGTTTAGTTAAGTAACAATAAAAATTGCTAGGTATTAAATATAATGTGTCACAAATGAAACAGTAAGAAAATCAGTGGAGTAGAAGCTAAACTGTTTTCATAACCCCATGTTATTAACACATGCAGAAAATTCTCGCATATAAATACATAAGTTGTATAACACAGAAGACTGTAAAACTCTAAAATGCATTTGAACTTCATCTGATAAAGGTTTATATTTTATCAGAATTCCAGGTTCTCAAAATGGATATGACATATTCAAAACTAACATACTCCATTTCATTTAACCATTTAGGTCTTCCCTTGAAGCTTCCTTGGATAGTCTGATACAGAAAAGCTAGCCAATGTTGACACAAGTAACATATAAATGGGCTAAAAAGGTAACTTTTACTGTATTTATTATTAAGCATAAGTACAGAAAAAGAACAGTAAAGAAAGAAAGGAAGGGGAAGGGAAAAAGGGAGAGAGAGGGAAAGAGAAAATAAGAGAGGCAGCAAAATGAATAGATGAAACAGCCAAATTCCCCTAATGTCAATATACAAAATTTAAATAGTTTTACAAGGAGCACCTGGATTTCCTAATCATCCATCCCCTAATCATGTGAGTAATAATCACAGACAAAACACACTTTCTGATCATCTGATAACAGGAAATAACTATCTTTGGTATTTAACTGATCTGTGGAATTGCGGCTAAGACTTGATTTTATGAAGGAATTTGACTTTGGAAGCTCATGAAAAGCAGATGGATTCTGGGAAGGAATTAAGTGTCTGCTGGTAGGAGGGTGATGTGTTGTTTCATTAATAAAATATGAACAGCAGGAGGATGTTAATGAATAGACACCCCAGAACGTGCATATCAAACTTATTCTATGAAAAAAAAATTTGTGTATGTTAATGAGCAGAGGTGTTTTACAAAAGGGAATGCCAAAATTGAGGGAAAATTCATTACTCGATGTATCATTTTTAAAAATCGGTTTATGCTATTTATAGTAAGGTACTGCATTTTATTCAGCTTGTAGTGTGAAGACAAGTGAAAATGCAGCTAATTAACATTAATTAATATCACATATTCCATGCATTAGAATACTGACCCCATATTTAGAAATTTTTGACATTTATTATATTTACATAACGTACTTTCTTCTCAGTTTATCAGGTAATAAGTACTAAATATTTACAAATGTAAACTAATTTTGTTTATGTTACAAAAGTAACTCTTACATATTTTTTAAAGTAAAACCTCTAGCTGAACCAAAAGAACATTAAAAACTATCATAATCCCACCATCCAGAGATTGTCACTGTTAACTCACTCTCTTCCCTAATCTTTTCTTTCATACAAAATATTAACTTACATCCATCACCTAAAATGAATTTCAGGAGAGTGCTTCAAATATCTGGATACACCAAAGTGTCTCAAACAAAACAATATGTCAAACAAAAGTGTTCATTTTCAGTGCAGCACAAGTACAGGGTTTTATTTATTTATTTCTTGCATGTCATTGAAGCTAAGACATGTCAATGCAGAAGGATCCTGTAAAAGTAGATTTTTGGGCATGTCTCAACATTTACCTTTATAATTTTGCATTTACAGTTAGTGAAGTAAAGTGTCAAGAGTTTTCTGCACATTCAGAAGTCCTCTGGGATCTCCAGCTGGTGAGCTGCTCTACTCCTCCCTGCAACAGAATCAGCCATGCAGCCACTCCTGTAATGTATGGTGCATTACCATATGTGGACATCCAGCTCGTGATTGCCTTGCATCCCCTGACATCCTAATGCAGGAAATAGGAGCCTCCCTGGATGACTGACATTCAATTATCCAAGAAAGAAATTCTTAAAGGACCACATGATACAAAGATAAATCACCTTGGCTGACAGCTCCATTACAAAACTGACATATGCAGAAGAGAAGTAGCCGGCTGGGCTAAAGGTATTCGCTCAGCCACTCCCTAAGCAATTGTGATGTTTGAGCAAGTAAAGAGCCTCAGCCAGATGTCTGGGCAAGGCCCAAGTGTCACATCTTAAAAGGATTAGATGTCCCTCCCAATATCAAGCACCATGTTTCGGACATTAATTATTTGCTAAGAAATAAAAAACCCTAGAGAAGCCCCTGACAAGTAAATGTAATAATAATTATTATGATATGGTTCCTGACCAGGCTATCCAAAACTACTACCCCCAACTAGCACGTAACTACCATCACTAATCTAGAATAGATTTGTCTTTCCTTTGCTTTTTATACTTCACTTGGCAAATCCATGTTTGTCTTATTCTTTATGTTGTTGTATCTCTACCAACCAGCACAATGCCTGGCACTCAGAAGGCATGAATAAATATCAGTGAATAAATTAATACATGAAAAGTATGAATGCCCCATGGGCTGAACACAAGCCAACTGCCCCATGTCCTTACCCATAAGGCAAAAGGGTGTGGCCTCCTTCTTCTCTAAATTGATGCTGTAGCAAAAAGTAAGTTCTTTGGCTTGCAGTGTACTCTCCCCACTCCCCCAACTATTTCCACACTACCCCCTGGCATCAGCAAGACAATGAGCTAAGTAAAAATAAGACTTTTGCTTTTGTCAAAAGGGATACTAATAGTATTAAAATCATAGGGTTATTGTGGGGTTTCAATTAGACAATGCAAGTAAAATACAAAGCACTGTGTCTGGCCTAAAATAAGAGTTCTGTAAACAGTCGCTATTTGGCTGTTGGTCCACTGACGTTAGAGCTGTTGGCCGGTACAATTGTCTGAGAGAAAAATATCTTTTGATTCCTCATAGGAAAGCCAGAACATTTTCAAAGGTCCCTCCTTCACAATCATTCTGTGAGTTATGCAGCTACTTTAGAAGGAAAGGTCAAAGAGGAAAAATCCTTCTGAAATGCTATCTCCTACCTGTGTTACTATGGGCAAATCATAGCATTTGAATGTAAAAGAAACTTAATGAAAAGCAATACAGCCTTCCATTTCATATTTGAATCCTCTCTATAATATTCTCCACAAAGTGAATTCAGCTCCCATAGCCACTTGTGAGAGACTTGTTCCCAAATATATTCAGGAGAGGTCCACAGGGAAGAACAACGCAAACTTGCCCATGTTTTATTTTTATTTTTAACACTATATATTTAACAATATGGAATTCTATACTGTATGTCACAATGTACAGTCTGCCATGGAGGGCCTATATTTCTGAAATAATCATCTTCCCATTTTAATTCCAGTAAGAGGAAATGTAATGAAAATGTCAAAAGAGGTTACTAAACGATTTAGGCACATTTTCAATTCCTGTGTTGCATTTTTAATAGTTACATTAAAAGTGAATGCTGTAGGGACTCTCTCGCACACACATAGGGAAAATGAGGTGTTCTAGAGATACAGCTTTGATATAAGTAAAAGCTTTAAAGAGACAGCTATTTAATTATGCATTAATATAAATGCTGAATAAGAGATGTTCTGTAATGAAAAGAGACCCTATTACAGATTATATCCTACTCGTCCTATTAATGTTTAGTTCCTGTTTCTGATTGTTGGGATCACCAAGGCTGGACAGACCAGAAGAACCTAATTAAATCAGCTGGTTTCTTGGGAGATGGGAGGTTTAAAGGAAATTGGTATCTGTATAGCAAAATTTAGCCACTGATGTAAAACAACCAGAGTTTCACAGTGAAGGATTGTGTTGTTTTATCACTTGATATGTCAAAAACACTGTAGGTAGAATGAACACACACACACACACACACACACACACACACACACACATACACACACACACACTACTAGTTAAAAATCCCTGGATATGCAAAAGGGCCCTAGTCAGAAGTGCAGGCAAGCTTCTTTATGAACTGAGAACTCTAAAATACATTTACATTTAACAAATAGGTACTTTATGCTTTGTACTCTAGAATGCCATAGAGCAAGTTGTATTGTGTTATTTTCTGCCGTCATTATATTTATAAAGAAAATTTTAAATAAAATATCAAAGCAACCTTTAAAGTTAGAAGTAACAGAAGGGCAGGATTTGGAGTGTGTATAACACAGAAGACTTTGAATGTGATCTCCACAGATGTTTTCTTCGTAGCTCAAGCAGGTACTTTCTTAACACAGAGATTATATTATAAAATAGAACTCACTAAGATACTAAAGGCAATAGGCCTTTCCTTTCTTCTTAAGTTTTAAAATCGTAAGAAGAAACTAAGTACATGTAAAGGGTGACATCTTGAGACCCTTTCCTCTATTTGCTAGACACCAGTGGACTCCTGAATTTGTGTGAGCATAGAAGAATAATCCAAACAATTAAAATTTCTGTAATTTGGCAAGATCATAGAAGTCAAATTTAACTCTGATTTAAGGAATAAAACGTATAAATAATTATTGTGCTCCCAAGTTGATGAGTTGACATATATATTGGCTACAGATGTAGAAAACCAGTTCCTACTCCAGATGCATTTGGCAAACTAGTTGGAAAGGCAAGATTTACAAGGCAAATGATAGGATAAATATGTATGGTTCAGTATCTAAAGATGAAATGTTACATCTAAATCGGAGTACGCCTGATTTTGTAATAAAATTAGGTATGCTGATTATGTATTCAATGTTTTCACATCTTCTTTATAACTATTCATGGCTCAGTGGTTCTCATACCTTCAGTTATGAACAAAACCAGAGTACCCTATGCCTGAGTCATTCCATTGTTCTCTCACTACTGAAATATACTTGTCACCCATTCCTTCCCAACTTTATTCTTCAGAGATGACAGATAACTAATTTGATAAAAAAAAATTTTTGAAGCATTATTTGCATTTCAGCACTTGGATTTCAACAATATATTTCAATTACCTAATTTAAAGGGAGGCTTGTAAGGGAAGTAATCTCAGCACTGTGGCAGGACACTAGACAAGGCTGGAGGTAGACAGATGAAAATTTGTGTGAGCACATGAAGTCCAGGTTGGTGTCAAAGTTGTCTGGGATCCAGTGCTACTGTTTGTTCTGTGTCACAGATCCCTCATCTTAAAAAAAAAAGTTGAAGGTGATTTTTTCTAATACTTATCATTTAATAATTTTATTTTGTTTCTCACAACTAAAGTATCCATTCAATCAGTCTTCCTTTTTCATACACACAAACTCACTCACCACTCACTCTCTCTCTCTCTCACTCTCTCTCCCTTCTCAATTTGTTCCCCTTATCATGTCCATCTCCAATTAAATAAGGTCTAATATATCCATTAGTTAGAATATGTGAATATTCAAATAAAATAGAAATAAAGTTTCTGTTCTCATAAAAGGCTATTTTCCCAAGCTTGAATGTCAAAAGATCAAAATACAAACAAAAGGCTGTAGAATTGTCATAATTATGGTTTATTTATTTCTGAAATTTTTGTACTAAGAAAGCTATTTCCAAATTATTCAAATTAATGAAATAAATCTCTTGCAATACTAGGGATGATTTTACAAATAGTCCAACCTCATATGTAGAGTGGAAAGTGGTATGAATATGCTTAATAAGGAGAAGCAAGCCCTTGGTATAGACAAGAACTAAGCGAGCTTTATGCCAAAGCTGGTAAACAAATAGATTTTAGAATAACACAGTGAAGGGTAGTATTGGGCAGAAATATAAACTTGGCAAAAATCTGTCCTTGGTATCTTCCTTTTTACTCACCTTTCAGTGTACTTTTCAGTCCAGGTAATTCCATTTATCCCTGCTTTAGATTAATTTCATTTATATTGTACTTGACGGATCTTTGGGACAACTCTATTCATCCAACCTCATTTTTCTGGGGAGATGAATAGTATAGCAACAATTCTAACTTAGGAAACTGAGCATAAATGCCTCTGCCTCATTCTGTCTTTATTTAAGAGCAGCACTCCTCCTAGACAGGTGGGTGTCTTCTGCTATTTGTCTGCTGATACAGGAAAAGCACACCTATGGCAGACCAGGCTAACTTCTAAGAGGCACATCTGGAGACATTTTTCACTAGACCCCTATCAGTCTTCAAAGATAAGGTAGAAAAATTAAACTTACTGCTAGCTGGGTAGTGTTTGCATGCTTTGTAGACCCAAAATACGCCCAGATGAATCATCTTAAGGGCTGGACGAAGGGAGGGGAGAGGAGATGATATTTGGGAACCAATTTGGCTATAGAGTCTAGTCATGTTCTTCAGTCTAGTACTTGCAGAAATGCAGATAATATTTAGTTTTCCATTTACCTCACTCATTTGTTCACTTATTTATCACTTATTAACTGTAGGGTGTGGTGATGTTGTAGGAGACAGGGTGTTTGATTAAGTATTACCCTACACCCTAATGTGGTCAACAATCTATTATTAGCTGGTAAATATTTTAGTTGATACTATATAAGATATATATTTTCCTCATGATAACCTGTATTATCTTGAAAGGCCACTGAAAGCTTATAATGGTGGTGATGGTGTTTATTATTAATTAACATGAGAGATTCCATCTGTGGGCCTTTATATATACTGATTCTAATTCTTACAACAATCTTATAAGTTGGAAATTATTGGCTCCATAGATAAAACAGAATCAGGTAAAAGCACTTAGATAATAATTAGCTGAGTCAGAATTTAAACCGAAATGCATACCTCAAAGTTGATCATCTTTTCTGAACATCACATTGTGATTAAGAGAGATAAAGTATATATACAAATTACAATTTAACCAGACTTTCATATCCACCATTGAGAAATGCAAATACTAACCTGAATATAAATATAAAGAATATAAACCAGGAATACCTGAAATCACCTTAACTCGTACTCTTTTTTCTTCAGAGTATTTATCATAATTTATAATTAAATACTCTATGGTTATTTAATGTTTATTTCCTTAAATGTAATATATGCTCCACATAGACAAGAATCATTTCTAGTTTCTGTATCTACCCTTAGCACTCAGCTCAGAATCTGGCTCACATTAAATAATCAATGTTTGTTGAACAAACACAAAACAGCTTATTCTCCCTTTTAGATACTCCACTTTTTTCCAATCAAAAAAAATTATATAAATGGACTAATTAAATCTCCCTCCAGAATCTTTTTTGGATATACAGGGAGAGAATAACTTAATTGCAATGGAAAATCCAAGCATAAAATCACAGAGGAACAGAGAAGTTTTCAAAATTCATTTCAATATGCCCCACCTTCATAACTATTATGAATCCATTCTTCCCACATTCTTCAATGCTTTTGTGTGCCACATGCCCTGCTATCCCAGACTACTGTGTCTTTTCAGAATATGACCCATATGACCAGGTTTTGGTTAATATTTGCATTTGTCTACTGCTTGGAATGTTTACTCACCATTATCAACTTGTCAAAATGCAATCTTTATTTAAGGTGCAGCAATTACATGAAGATGTCAGCTCCTCTTTCCAGTCAAAGATAATTCATCTTCCCTCTTATCAAACATCCTTAAACCTATATTATAGTATTTATCATGGACTATTTGCATTAAAGTTCACTTTATACAACTCTCTCCCTAACAGAATTCAGAGATCTTTTGTTCCAGGGGTTATATTCTCTCCATTCCTGGTACTGTATCTTTGGCAAGGAAAATAGTCAATTAATGCCTATTAAACTGCATTCTATATCTTTATTTATAGTGTGGAGATAATGACTAGCTTAAGCATTGTGGGATGCCTAAAAATGCCAGGATCTTGAAACACTGTCAGTAGTTGAAATGACAACTTGTTCCATCATGAGCTTGTTTTGTTAGTCGTATTTAAAAATGTGTGTTCTAGCAATTACTATTAAAAAAATAACAATGTAGATTGATCCATGAATAGGTTTCAATAATAGATGCAGATCAGATGATTATTTATAAAATTGTTTATAAACTTCTGTGTTATATATTTGAAATATAATTTTAAATCAACTGAATTCTGACAAAAGAATATGCATCTGGTAAGCATCATAATAGATTTACCTTTTACTATATTAACACACATTTTTTCCAATAAATTTATTATTTTCTAAACATCAAATAAAATAGGAAAAGATTCTGGTGTTTGTAACCAGAGTGGCCTGTCACAATTGCTGAAATAGAAGATTTGCTTAAGCTTTCTAGAAATGACAGCAAAGCAGAGAGAAAAATCCTATGGAAAAATGGGGGTTGTGAACTTTCTGGATGTTTTCTACCACGTATAGACTTTTGGGAGTAGTTTGGAATCTCATGGATCTAATTTTCACTGATTATTTTATTCCAACATAGGTAAATTACCTGTCTATTACAGTTTTTTGTTGTTGTTTCCTTATGATATTACTGCTTCACTCACTCACCATTGTATTCATCATAACACCCTTTCACCAATTAAGTAATAAATGAAGTCAGATTCTTCCAGTAGCCAACCCTAAATTAGTTGTCTTTGGAAGCTATATTAAAATTGTAATTCAAAATATAAGCACCATTTTCAGAAGCTGCTTAATTATTATGCATACACTGGATAAATCTGACTCAACACATCTTAAATAATTGGTGCCATATATTAAGTGTTGGCTGAGTGCAACTTTCAAAAAACAAATTATTAAGTTGTCATACATCAAGATAGAGTTAGGTTTCCTATTAACTGAGGTACAGACTGTTCTTCCACCAAACACAGAAGCTGCATCTTCAGTCAAAGCAGACAAAGGAGGGTGCACATATATAGGTGAACTAAATATGAAGTTGCATCAAAATTGTCAGGTATTTATTAGGGATTTGATACTGAATGTCAAATGACCATTTCTGATAAACCATAAAACTGTCTGTATGCAAGAAAAATATTTACCTAGGGAAGGTAAGTAAATTAAGAAGACAATATAGATTAATCTTTAAGAAAAGTGGGATGCAAGAAGTTGCTTTGGACTATACAGAACTATAAAATGTACATGCTTGGGATTCTAAAAGAAATAAATGTTAAACTAGCAGTTTTATAATCTGAATTTAAGTGTATAAATATTTAAAGTAAGCTGATTAATAATTTCCATTATCTAATAAGTTGCTTTGGGTATGTACTCGTAATAGCTGTGGTTACTTTTCCTATTTATGTCATTTACCCTTTTCCAATAGGTATTCTCCAAGTGTGGTTCACTGATTCTTGAGGATTTCTGAGACACGTTCAAGTGTTTGCAAGGTCAAAGCTGTTTTCACAATAATGCTGAGATGTAACGTGACTTTTTCATTGTATTGACATTTGCACTAATGATACAAAGCAACAGGGGATAAAAACTGGTGGTTCCTTAGCTTGAATCAAGGCAACGGCACTGAACTACTTTAGTCTAAGCCATCGTTTTCTCTACTGACACGTGCACATGAAGAAACGAATTCCACTTTCACTTAAGGTTGTTAAAATAGTAAAAAGTATTAAGTTTATTAAATTGCTACTTATATTAAATCTACAATCTTGAGCGCTGTCCTTCTTTTGAGGCAACTAAGTGTTTAGTGTATACATCATACTTTTAATGTAGTAAAGAAGTTATAAGATTGTAATAAAGGATGTGAAGTTCTCTCACTTCTGTTGTTCTTATACAGGAGTCATAAAAAGAAATTAAAGAAGTAAAAATAATGGGTCAGTATAATGAAGGAATGTTCTCATGGGCATTGGTTTTTAGAGGTTGAAGGAAGTGAGGTTCTCAGCTCCAGAGGTATTTTAGGACAGGCTAGATCACATTTTGGAGGGGTACTACAGACTCCTTGGCATAAAGGAAATAATGTACTTCCTGAACTTGGAATGGGTAACCTTTACAGTCATTCCCACATTGAATTTCTTAGCATCTTGCTTTCCCCTAGCTCCGCAAATATGGCCACATAGTCAACTGAATAAAAGCTAAGATTCTCGGAATTGATTGAAGCTAGCATATGTATTTTCCATAACTAGATCAAATATAAGCAGGTGAAATAAGAAAAGAAAGGATAAGGGAAGAGAGGGGAAGTGAAAGAAAAATAAAAGGTCATTTACTCTAAGAATCCAGGTTTGTGTTTATGTCCAGGGAAGTCCAAATTATAGCTGGGCTTGACATCCACCAAACTCACAAATTTTTTCAAGGGATACAGGGTAGGAGCCAGTCAGGATGTCCTCCCTAATTCTTAACATACAGCAAATTCAGCTGCACAAGATCCCTAGATGTACAATGTAATCAGAGTAAGGGAGCTTCCATCTAAACTGCAATGTTTCGTTTTCATCGACCACTTGTTTTCTGAATGTATAGCTGTAATCCAGCTAATTTAGGTCAGCTTCTCTGTGAAATCTGGCCTTCAGCTTCTGCATTTCCTTTTTATTTCATAACAGTGTCCTGTTCATCTGGCTTTTGTTTCCGTTTTGGGTGTACTTACCCTTCCTCTTTCATTTCTTCATTAGTCTATAGGATTAAGAGTAATCCTCACAATTTATTATTTCTATTCTGCTGCAAATGGTAAATAGGAGTTTCCTAATGGTCTTAGAGTTGTCCACCATCACTATTTTCATGGTTCTGTTCAGCAGCAGGATTTTCTGAGATTTCTGTGTCTTTATGTAAATAAAAACATCCCCATTTTGCAACATATAGTAATCCAATATTCTGCCAGCTTCCAATGAAATGCCTTTTATGGAGTCTTCCTCAGAAAGAAACAACCCACAGTGAGAAACCTGGCCAGAGTGTGCCTCAGGGACTCACTCCTGAGTGACTGGACATGCATCACATATGGCTGAATTGGCTCACACTGCATGATCTTCACCATGTTGCAGTGGTAGATGCAAATCTTCAGGGACAGGGCCACTGTTTTCTAGGTGATTTGAAGGTTCTCACTAAGAATTTCTTATTCCTCATCTAGCTTCTGCCCAGAATTCCACTGAAATCTATTTTGACCAGGGTTACTTTTGCTTTCCCTGATGATAAAACAAGTATTCACTGTTCAGTCCTTACCTGACTGCAGGGAAACTGGACAACACTGACTATTCCAGTGGGGTTCTTTTCATCACTCTGTGACCCCTCTTTCACAGTCTCCACAGGCTCTTCTCCTATGGTTTAAATGTATGTTCCTTACCTTTTCTCCTTGTTCTTCTTCTCTTCCTATTCCACACCATTACCCTGTTGATGTCATTCACTCTAGGGGTTTGCATTCCACAGATTTGCAGATAAAGACCTGACCTCCTCCTCATGCTCTTTATACAAGTTTATACCATATTTCTCTAAAATCTCTTACAAACATTCAAAATCCACCTTACTAAAAAATGAAGCCATCCCCTCTCCCCTGCCTCTACTTCTCCCCAAACCTGCTCCAGCTCCAGTGTTTCTGATTCAAACACTGGAGCCAAAATGTCAAAGGCAAAAAAGAGAAACATCTTTGACGTGCTATCTTCCCCATTCCTGAAGTCAATCACCTAAGTCCTGACAAACTCAACTGCTAAATATCTCTCAAAGTTGTTGTCCTATCCTACTCTAAGCTATCATCATTTCCTGTGTAAGTCATATCAACAGCTTTCCAACTGGTCTTCCCAAGAAGAAAATCTTTTTCCTGCCCTTCAATACACTTTCCATATCTCAGCCAATAGCATACTATCTTTTCATAGTCTCTATGATGAAATGGGAAACAATTCCGCATACTGACACATAATAACTATCTCAAAGAAAAGCAACTGTGCAATTGTTTATTTTGCAAACTAAACTGGCCACCCTTTCATGGAATATCATTTTTATTGGAAATAACTGATAAATTAAGGCTATTCAGACTTGGATAATTGACAGAAATATTCTTGAAGATAAGCCTGTCGCTTTAAGGAAAATAATCAATAGTACTTTTGCCAATGATAAAATTTGAAATTTTGACTAAAAAATTTTAATTTTGGAACAGTTGTATCAGTAAGTATGAACTTGACAGCTTTCCAATACTAAAGACATTTCTGATGAGATTGGTGTGGTATTAACAAATATGACTTGTTATTGTTATTACTGTTGTTATCATATAATGGAATACTACATAAATATTAGAAAGATTTGCATAACCCAGTGAAGCAATCTTTCCTAAATGACCGGTACATGATATTCCAAAGTCTGTTCGATGTTCAAATAAACCAATGAAATTTACAAAACAAAATATGACAACTTATTTCTTTTATATGGCTGCAGATTTCACATTGTAACTTACATTTAAGAAACTACCCTGTGTTGGTAGTTTGGTATGGCATTAAAGCCTACCTTCAAGTAATTTGAAATATCTATAAACATACTTTCCTTTTCAACTACATATGTGTGTGTGTGTGTGTGTGTGTGTGTGTGTGTGTGTGTGTGTATGAGAGGCTTGATTTCCTCAAATGCTTTAAGCAAAAAACAAAATGTTTCATAACAAATTGAATGCAGAAGCAGCTATGAGAATCCAGATGTCCTCTATTAAATTAGATGTTAAAGAGGTTGGATAATGGTAAAGTAATACCACTCTTCATGTTAATTGTTTTTTGTTTTGGTAAATAAGATTTTATTTTTTAAAAGTTATTTATTATAATATACTACAAAATTATTGATGTTACATTTAAATGAAAGAATATATAAATAATTTAAAGCTTCTCAGCTTTCATGTCTAATATGGTAAATCTTAAATATAATCCACTCAAAATAACAGCACTTTGGTGTCCTGAATAATACTTAAATATGCAAAGACCTTGTAGGAAAATAAAAAGTTTCAAAACAATTGTCTTATGTATAATATATAATACAGTGCTGAATAAACACTTGTTACCTATCGATGAATTTATTGTTATATATCAGTTTAGTCTTCTTTGTGATTTAATTCCAAATAGTAGTTCCATAATATAAAAATTAGTTTTTATGAATTTTATTTTTCAGATAAAATTAATTGAAAAATAAACTGTTTTTCTAAAAAGCTTTTTTAAATTTTATTTTCTAATCTCAAAGGTATACATCTTTAAACCACAAATTCTACCTCTAGGAATTTACCATAAGACAATAATTGAATAAGTGTGTAAAAGAGACGTTTCGGAATATCTTCACTGTAGTGTTTTTATGGTATCAAAAAATGTGGAAATAAATACTTATCTATAATGAGTTATTTAAATATGGGATAGTGCATCTAGATGAGGGTCTATTGTGTCACTAAAACAATATAATTGTATGTATAGTGAAACAAGTATGTATCTGTGACATATAAACTGAAAAAAATCAATAGGTAAACTATAAAAACAGAAATGTATAAAGATATAACTGAACTGAAAAAAGACGAGAAATATTTTCATGTTCCCAAACAAATGCCAAATATGGATCAAGCCTGAAGCTGTGGGCTGACTGGGTTTTGGTCATGTTGAGATAAAGGGAATAACAGTACCTCATGCTCCATAGGATGATGAAAGCAAGGCTTTGTGCTTGAACCCAGGATCTGAGTGAGGGTCTTCCACTTATAAAAGGATTATGGAAGAAAAAAAGAGAAAACCGTCTTCCAACAGCCGCCTGGGGTTTCAGGTTCAATGAAGCTGCACATAGAGGGAGGCAGGAAGACAGAAACAATAAACTTGAGAGAAGAATTGAACTAATTCTTTTACTAGGTGACTGCATTCTCTGATAATCATCTCTGAATAGAAATATAAAAACTGACTCTTTACTGAAAATCCTTAAAGGTAGAAGTGGAGGTAACTACAGATCTGACAGACAAGACTGAATCTACACAGAATACAAGAATGAAAGATGGGGGCGAAGAGATGGGGAAGAAGGACAGAAGAAACAGAGATAGAAGAAAGAAAGAAAGCTTCCCCATCAGAAATAGTAAATAAATGAAAATAAATTTTTAAAAAATTAGGAAAACACATGCTGAGAAAGACAGTCAATAATGATAATAATTGAAAGATAAATTCAGAAAGGCAAATAAAAATTCTTTAAAAATCAGAAGACTATGAAATGCACATGCTTGGGATTCTAAAAGAAGTACATGTTGAACTAGCAGTTTTAGAATCTGAATTTAAGTGTATAAATATTTAAATCAACCCAATTAATAATTTCCATTATCTAATAAGTTGACATAGTCTATCTTCCACAATTGCCCTTTTGGGTACATGTCCAACAGAGCCAAGAAGAAGTTCTGCACGTGAATATGATATAAATGAATGACTTACAGTATTATTTGTTACCAACCACATAACAACAACAACTACACCAGAACAAGCTAATTTTTCTCAGGAGAATAGTTAAATAAATGATGGCATAGTTCTACAATGGTACATAATTATAGTGAAACTAAATGTAGTAAATATCACAAGTACAAAAACAAGACTAAAATTCAAAAAACAGAATAAAAAACTAAAAGCTAAGTGTGTAATAATACCCACAATATGAAAGTACTTATGTAAAACTTTAAAATACGTAAAACAATAATGACATATGGATAGGTACCCATGTAGTAAACATGACAAAAAAGATAGCCATTATCTTTACAACTACGATTAACACTGGAAAAGAGAGACTAGAAACAGGAAAGAGTACACAAAAGCTTTAATTATTTGTTTCATTATTTTAAAAAATCTGAACTACTATTGCAAAAGGTTACCAGTTTTGCTTCACATATATTTTTCTGTATATGTGAAATATTTCACCCTAAAATTTTAGTAATTATGTGTAAAATAATTCCATTTTAGGATATTCATTAGATAAGTATTGTTTATCTTCATTTGCTATTGTGTCTATGAGAGATATACATTAACTGACTAATAAAAATAGGAAAAATCAATATAATTGTTTAAATATATTACATAATATTCTGAAGCACATTGAAGTGTTAACAACCTGACATGAACGGAGAAATAATAAAGATAAATATTTAATAATTAAAAGAGTATCTTTTACATTTAAATTTGTTTTAATGATTATTTCTTAGATGAAATCATGTAAGTAGGATTTTACCAATTTTGTCCAACTGGTAAATATTTATCAAGAATGTTATT
The DNA here is from genome assembly GCF_009761245.1 of Sapajus apella. NCBI lineage: Eukaryota > Metazoa > Chordata > Mammalia > Primates > Cebidae > Sapajus > Sapajus apella. Next base: position 1,894,253 of record NW_022436985.1, read on the forward strand.
TACTGTTTAAAGGGAAATTTTAAGGTTGACAAGTAAACTCTTATCAATCTTTTTCTTTTTTTGACAGGGTCTTGCTTTGTCCCCCAGGCTGGAGTGCAGTGGCACCATCATAGTTCACCGCCACCTCAAACTCCTGGGCTCAAGCGATACTTCCTCCTTTCCCTCTTGAGTAGCTAAGACCACAAACGTGTGCCACAGTACCTGGCTAATTTCTTTATTTTTGTGTGTGTGGAGATGGGGGTCTCAGTATGTTGCACGGGCTGGTCTCAAACTCCTGGCCTCAATTGATCCTTTCACCTCAGCCTTCCAAAGTGCTGGGGTTATGGATATAAGCCACTGTACCCAGTCTGATATTTATAATTTTAAAAATATATACATATATAATGTCTTTAAATTTAAAGACTTAGAACTATATGCTTAAAATTTTCTCAAAGTGAATGGTAGGAATAGCATAATTTATGATGGGTTATGGATGCATTTTTTATTTTAGATACATTTGCTTAATGCTACATTTCACTAACACATGCAAAGTCCATTTAAAAGGAATAACTTTACTCATCAGTTGAAAACATTAACTAATGATTAAGGTGTCAATGGAAAGACTGCTTTGGGACTAGTATTACAAACAGAAATGTAATTTCTCAAATTTACAATTAGTGTTTCTGCTTCAAAGATAAATACATTGCTATGCCATAATACATTTTATTTACTTACATAATAACTTTATGCATGTTCAGGAAAATCATCTTTTCTTTAATTATCTTGATCAGCCAGTCATAAAGATTTGTAGACTAGTTTTGAAGGCCCAACAAAAGTAAACAAAATAAAAACAATGATGTCTAATATATCTGCTTACGTCCTATCCAAACTCTAAAAACTGCTTTGAAAAATTAATTAAAAGCATGCATAATAGGTAACTTAAACTAATTTAATGAGTCCACAGTACTATTTGGTAATACAATATGCTGCACTAGAAAAAGCAATGTTAAGTAATATTCATTATCTGATTTATCAACATTGTGTTTAGACTTGTTATTGTCTAGAAAATGCCGTTCCTATCTTAAAAAAAAAAAAAAAAGAAATTGAGATACTGACTTAGATTAGGTTTCCTGAAAACAGACTCTGAAATGAGGACTTTTGTGCAGAAGGTGCTCTTGGAAGGTTGACCTTTATGAAGCCAGACAGGCAAGACTGAGCAGAGGGAAAAGCTTATCTATGATGTGATTGCAAGTTAGATTAGATTGCAGGGAAATCTGGCACTAGAAGGACCCTTTAGAGCTTCCATTCATTTCCAAATTGAAATGAATGTGGTGGAGCCTTTACATCCTTGCAGCAGCTGGTGACTGACCATGAGCCCTCCTCTAGGAAGGACACAGACATGAGGCAGTTTCCTGACACTGAGGGCAATCCTCAATGACAGACAGAGCTGAGAGCTGGCAGCAGCCTACATTGTTAACAGCTGGACATGGCTAGAGTAGCCTGAAGAAGAGAATGGAGATTGAGCACTGTGGTAACCATTACAAGTATCCACAAAGTAAAGTCTGTATTGATTTACCAACTTCTAATATACATGTATATTTAATGAGTCCACAGTACTATTTGGTAAAACAATACGCTGCACTAGAAAAAGCAATATAAGTAATATTCATTATCTGATTTATCAACATTGTGTTTAGACTTGTTATTGCCTAGAAAATGCCGTTCCTATCTTAAAAAAAAAAAAAAAAAAAAAAAAGAAAAGAAACTGAGATACTGACATAGATCAGGTTTCCTGAAAACAGACTCTGAAATGGGGACTTTTGTGCAGAAGGTGCTTTTGGAAGGAGCACCTTCAACTTCTAATACAAATACTTCTATGTATACTAGAGATGTGTGAATTAAACTAATGTTTTTCACATAGTATTTTCAAAAGATCAAAATCAATATAGACTAGCCAGAAGGAAAGATGAGAGGTAAATTACAAAATATGGAGATTTTTACTGCAACTGAAAATTAAATTTAAAGGCAAGAAGCAAACTGAAACAATATAGCTTCCTGTCATCTGAAAGGAAAAGAATTTGCTTTCAGGAAAAATAAACATTTCCTTATTTTAAATATAGATATAATTTATCACATGAAAAAGACACTGAATAACAATATCTTTATATCTGCAGAAAATGTAGAAAGTTCCGTCCTTCAGCTATTGCTTATATAGGTAAAACTGGAAACCTGATGAGGCTTTGTAGTGATGTTGCACATCACTGCTAAGGAGAAATAAACCCACGCGCATTATTTTCTGGTGTTCTAACTCGAATCTACCTAGAGAAATGAACTGGTACCATGTTTTTTTAGATGGATATTTCTGAGACACACTTGCCTCAACCATATTTTGCATGGAGCTAAAAAAATTGTAATTTCAAGATTGAGCTCTCAGACAACTGCCCAGCACACACATATTCCATGTTGATGATTGAAAATATACCAGATGGTCTGGCAGCAAGGTTACAGTCTGTTATGGAAATTAAGGAGTTGAATTATATTTTTGCCCACTTGGAGGATCATCCCCTGTCCACATGGAGGTGAACAGTAGGGGACCTATGGGTAGAACCAATTTTTAAAAAGACCCTTTAATTTCCATCAGCTGAAGATATTTCTCTGTTTTATCTTAAAAGCCATCTCAGCTAGACTCATATTGGCTTCCCAGGAGGCCAACTTGAGAAGAATTTTGAGGCAGTTTCAGAATTCCGTGGCAAAAAAAAAAAAAAAAAAAAAAAAAAAAAAAGTCATGACTTATTAGGGAAATCTGCCATGGACAAGAGAACAGGCATCCTATTTATCTATGTACCAGGATTTACTACCACAGAGATCTGCACCATAGAGTTGGGAAGACTCTGGCTTAGATCACTTTTGGAAGAGGTAAATCTCAATTGGCTTCTCCACACCGTATGATTACAAGTTTCACTGCCTTGTTTTGAGCCCATGAGCTACATAATATACTCCTGAAAAACTCTTGATGAAATTATTTACTATGCTATGCCAAATGCAAATTTAGTTTTATCCTAGCTGCTATAGAGTTGATAGTCTCTGGGAGTTACATCCAACTTGTTTGGCTGCTTAAGAAATGTTCTGACTTCTGATAGTGCAATAATGTCAATTATAAAGAAGGAAATGTATGATTTTCTTATTTCTAATGGCAAGAGGGTAGGGTATGTAGTTTTCATCAAATTACTTTAAAATGTTAAATGAGTATATAAAATGTTAAATGAGGTACATGTGAATATGTACTAGGGGAGGTAAATATATCCCCACTTTATCCCATTTACTATGATAATTTGATCTCAGCAAGGTCTTTTTATCTACCCTCTCCCCTGTTTAAAATGGTAACTTCCCATCACTGCTGCTCTAACATTACATAGTGAGCTTCCCCACCTCATATTTCCAAATAACACTAATTATCATATTTAATACAGTGTGTAATTCACACATATATTTTATCCATTGGCTTTTCTTTCCCCATGAGAATGTATGTTCCTTAAGGGCAGAGATTTTCTTGTTTTATTTTCTTCTACATACCAGGGTCTAGAATGGTGACACTATACAGAGTAAGGACTCAATAAATAAGTAGTTGTTGAATAAGTTAATGAACACACCTAACAATAGATGTTGTCTACCCATTCTGAGTCGATAGTTATACTGATATATATTGATTTAAAGAATAAATAAGATTTTCATTTATGTGGGAAGCATGTGGCTTGATCCAGACATTGATTCTTACAATGGGGAATGGGAAGAGGACAATAATAGATCAAAACAGACTAGTCTTAAAGTGCATGGTTGTTCTCAACTGCTTTTTTAAAGATGAAATAGTATATTTGAGGAGATCATTCATTCTATAGATTATTGCAGCTATACTTCCCTTAAGTTCAATCCTGATGAATATTGCTGTTTTCTTTAAACATCTTCGAAGATTATCAAAATCCATACTCCTTGGTTAGTCTGAAATTCATTGATTTCTCCTTCCCAGACATTTGCTTTTAGCCAAATGTTACAACCTCATTTCTACTGCTACTACATTTTACCCTACTTTATATTAATACTAATTCTATTCTATATTCTAGCACAAATACTAAAATAAAAATCTATAATGACCAAATACTATTAAAGTTTTAACTGGAACTTAGCAAGGATGTTCAGTTAGCCTCATCCTTCTAGATTCTAAAATCTTCAATGTGAGCTGGTTTGTTTGAGAAAACAGAACTGGAGAAAATGGTTATATTAGCTATTTTGAGTACACAGTTACTGGTATTGCATGGTACAACTGTATGAAAACTGAAAAATTCTGTTAAAAAAAGAAAAAATGCATAAGTTTTCTTCAAATTCTTTTATTACAAAGAAGAATTTGACAACTGGTAAGAATGTATTTGTTTATGTTTGTCTCCCAACTCACTTCCTGAACAACAGATTATAAGATCTATAAGTAGAGCACCATGATCTGTTTTCTTCACTATTAAATACCCAAAGCCCAGCACAGTGTCTTGGTGTGGATATTTATCAAATCATTGTAACTATAGAATTAAGGTGGAAACTTTCCTTTACAAGGCAATTTACAATCACTTATAGTACACTTTCCATGGGTTTTAATGAAAAGATTTGAGTGTGTCCACCTGTTTCTTAAAGCTAGTTACTGGTTGCCTTCAGAGCTCACAGCAGGGTCCCTGTGAAAAGCATAATTGGAGGCAAACTATATGTTGGAGATCATGGCTTTTAATTTCCAAGTGCTTTCATATAGAATTATGGAGAACCTATAAAGGTAACAAACATGTAAATTCATTCTGTTATCGCACCTTCTTTCCGCCCCCCCTTTTCATCAAATAGAAAAGAATAAAGAAAAGAGGTCAGGCATATTAAAGTCAGAGAGATGTTAGAGTAGTTATGGGTCTTAATGGTAAATTCTGTTCCAATCCCAGCATGTTTACAGTGTGAAACAGCATTAAGAATGTCCCTTTCCCACTGACATTCTTATTGTCATTAAAAGTAACATGTAAAAATGTCAACTTATAGCCATTAGGTAAAAGTATTATATTTATAAAATGAAAATTAAGCTACCCACAATAGTAATATATAGAAAAATATTTTTTAAAAAAGGTCAAACTACATAAAGCATTGAAAAGCAACTAGCAAAGCAGCATTTGAGAAAGTAGTGATAATAATTATAACTTAGTGCTTACCATGTACTAGAGAATGTTCTAAAGACTTCATATATAAACAAATCCTACAATATCCTTGTAAGGTAGATTCTGGGATTATATTCATTCAGCCAAAAACAAAAAAACACAAAACAAACAAACAAAAAAAAAACCTGAGATCTATGGAGGTCAAATAACTTGTCCAAGGTTTTAGAGCCAATATGTGCCATAGCCTAAACTTTAACCCAGGCAGTATGGCATGTAGCCTTTATTTTAACCACTGTAAGCCATGGTTTTCCAAGCTGGCAGTCTTTGTTAAACTAGATAAAAGATTGATGTCTCTGTCTGCAATGACCATGTCCACTTTCCTATCATTATCTAACCGTATGCCTATAAATAAATACATATGTGGTATTTGTTAGTGTCACTCAGAGTCTACCTACCTCTGAATTCCCTGAATAATGCAGATTCCTGAGCATCATCTCACACCTACCTAAGCAAGATATATGAGGGTGGGTCCCCAAAATCTATGTTTAAAATTAACCCCTTCTATTTATATAGAGGTCAAAATCAGGAAGTCTAAGTGTTAATGGATACATACACATTTATTTATTTATTCTAATAAATATTAATTATCTATTATAGACATTCATATTAGATACACCAAAAGGAAAATCTGTGGGATGACCAAAACAGAGTTCCAGAAAGTGCTCACATCTGGTAGGGAAAGAGCTTGATACCACAGGGATGCACACAGACAGTCTTTGATATCATGTTCTGCTCTTAAGCTGGCCATCAATAAACAGGTATTCATTTTGTTTTTACTAAAAACATTTACAATCAAAAGTATGTAATTCAATAGACATCCAGGTAACTTTCACACAGACATCCAAGTAACTTTCACACAGACTAAAGTTTGAGAACTTCTGTTTGGGTGAATGCAGGTAAGATTCTATTAGGGAAAAAGCATATTTGGCATGCCCTAATTGTCGTTGTTTAGACAATTAGCAGATCATTTGGCAAATAGACATGTTCATGTAGGCAATTTCATTCTGAAAATATTCCTTTTTGTGCTAAACGTATATCCCTGGATAATGATTAATAGTTTATTTATATATTCATTTTAAAACATTAATAAAATGATAGTATGTTCCAGGCACTGCCCTGGCCAATGAGAACGATGTTAGCAAGACTGGCAAGTCCTTGAAATAACTTTTAAATCATATTTATATACTATGATTGTATAGTAAATGAGTTACTTTTATAAAACATGAAACACTTGAAGGTCCAAATAATTGTATAGATTCTATATTTTATGTGCAGACATTATTCTATGCATTACAATAAAATTAGCTCATTTCCTGAAGTTATTACATTTATCATATAATTTTACTTTATTTACCCAGTGCTTTTTCTCCCATGATACCCAACAAGTGATGTTTTCAGGAGCCACTTCAACTCTCTTTGAAGTGAAGACTTATCTCAAGTGAAATACTGCTGTTCCTTCACATAACATAGGACTGGAAACAAGAAGACCCTCATTTCAAATAAACACATAATACATTCATTAAATGGGTGATAGGCTATGTATAATATCCTCTTACCGCAATACTTGTCTTAATGGTGCCAAATGCAAACAACCAGAAGAAACAGCAATAATTTACAAGGCCTAGAGCAAGTAGATTTGGAACTTCTTATGTCAATGCATTTAAAGTCTTAACTAAACTTTGTATTAAAAATACCTAAGTATTATCTCTAAATAATCAAAAGCTACATAAAATATGTGGCAATGTATCTAGAAAAGCAAAAAGAAAAAAAAAAAAAGCAAAGGTAAAGGAGTATAAAATATCCCACTCCCATAAAAATTTAAGAATATTGCATCATTTTAGAAGGAACTTTACTAATATAGTCAATAGATAGAAAACAGAGCTAGAGATCTATCTACCTGTATATAATGTGCTAGTCACTTTCACATATATCAACTCATGTAATCCTATTTATTATTAAAACCTATTCAGGTAATGCTACTTAAGTATAAACTTCTATAGCATTGGATAGGAAACATGTCCCTTCTCTGATTTATCACGCAACAAGAATATTTCTTACAAATCAACTTGAATAACAAGTGCACTAAAATCTCAGAATTCAGAAAAAGAATATTTCTTACAAATCATGTGCCAAGCACGTATGTATTTTTCACATAATTTGTAGGCCTTCTATATTCTTTGGTGTTAGATTCTACACACTTTCATGTGTTAGTAAATGATAAATATTACATTTCACATGTATAATATAGAATTCCAACTTGGCATTTTCTATATACTAACTGCAAACACAGTTGCTCACAAAATTTGATAGATTCTAGAATCAGTGCACAACATCTGTGAAATCGTTTTGTGGGTAGAGCTAAAAATAGCATGTGCAGTTGAAGATGCTTACTTTCTTAAAAAGTTGTTTTCAAACTATTACTTTTATTTAAAACAATAAATTCATATATAGGTACATGTTGCTATGCAGTGATTTATTCATTGATTTTTCTAAAAAGTTCTGGGACAACTAGACAATGGAAAAGTTATCATTTTCACTGACGCTTGAAATTAAAGGAGCTCATTTTGGATGAGAAAATAAAGTTGATTCATCAAAAACTTAAGAATATTGCATCATTTTAGAAGAAATATTACTGACTAATATAGCCAATAGGTAGATAATAGATACAAATAGCTATGTATCTACCTGTACATATAATGTGCTAGTCACTTTCACAGGAATCAACTCATGTAATCCTTACAATAATTCTGGGTCATTATTAATACATTCATTTTATATACAAAGAAACTAAGGCCAAGAACAGAAAGCTTACATAGTTAGCAAAGAGAAAATTAGTTCTTCCCATAAAAATGATTTTATTAATTATTATAATAAGTGTCAAAGTGCCAAATATTATTTGACACATCATGGGAGAGTGATATTACAGATTACAGATTTATATAATGCCAGGAAAATTATTCCAGTAGACTCTCCACTTTGCCTTTTGGCCCTGTTAGTTATCTAGAACTCTGGGATGCAGAAAGGGTTCTGCCAGATCAAAAGTGAGGTAAAAACATAAAGCAATATTCTCTACAGAGATCCTTTTATACAACATGAGTTAAAATCTCTAAGACTACAGCAGGTGTCACATTGAGAACAACAAAACAAATAATTTAAGATAAACCATTATAAAGGGACTTCATTTCCTAAACAATTCTTTTCCAAAGGGAGTCATTGGCCAATTCAGTACAGAAATATCTCAAGCCTATTTGTGAAACATAAACCCTCAAGAGTCACCTACCCATTTATTACTATCGTTCTCTTGATTAGATGATATGCCTTAATAATCCTCTCCCACAATAAAAAAAATTCTGCTTTTTATATAGTATAAACATTTCATATAGATTAAAATTATTATAGCTATTAAGCCTTTCCAAAGCATTATGCAAATTCTCTTTCAACTATAACAGTATTTCACACAGCCAGGAGCAATGAAAGATGGGATTGTTTTAAGGAAAGAACACGATATCATTATTATTTTACAGATAGATAAACGTATGCTGTGAATGTCATTCCACTTTGTAGTCAAGGTTAACAGTATTCTACCTGGTGAGCAATCTATTGAGCCATTCACTTGGCATTATTGCAAACTAAAAACATTCATGAGTGTCAACTAATACTAATTAATTATCTAAGTAAGTCTAACATTGTAAATGCACACAAGTGATTCTTTTCTCAACCACTGTTTGTCTGTGATTTTTAATGTAAGAAGACACTGTGCAGACTCTTTAAATTTTTCAGATGAAATGACCAGATGTTCAGATAAATATGTTTTACTCCTTTTAGTTCAATGAAATATGCTTTTCTTCCTCTGAAATGTCATTGTGATATTACTAATTCTTAATATTTAGCTGTAGGACCACTTATGTAAAAAATTTATAATTTTTGGACAAGAATTCAGAGTACACATTATTTTTTAAGGTGCTGTTGAAATAAAAAATCCTTTCTACATAGCAGCACCACTTTATATTTTTTTCCTTTCTTGTATACCCTCCAAACTCTGACTCCCTCCTTCATATCTGGTAAGTTTACATTTACGAATATGTATGCTTATCTTCGAGTAGGTCACCTAGTTTTTATATTCTTTTAAACTAGTTGCAACAAAGTCATTCTTTGTGGGGTCCCCCATTGTAAGGAAAATTCTGTGCACATAATAGTTCTTTTCTTAGGATAAAGCCTAATCAAAATATTGGCTATACTTTGCTATTAAAAAGTTTCCTCCTAGAAATGGGGATCTTGAGTTTCCTCCTAAATCTTTCAAAGCACTAGAAATAAATATATTTCAGTTTATAAAAACAGTAACTTTGACTTCACTCAGGAATATGTAAACAATTATCAATAAACAGAGATATTAAATATTTTTTACAATGGTCTGTTGGGGAGTGTAGAATGGTAAGAAATGCCTTGTTTGATGAATATCTTAGGCCAGGACCCTATCTGTGTTAAGGGACTTGTTTTGACAGAAGCTATCATTTTTAGAGTCCTTCCCAGATCCTATCAAAACACATATCTATGCCCTGTGGTCTAAGATGGGTACAGAGGAAGAGTTTTATTTGCCTACAATTAGCAGTCAACACTATCTCAGCTGGTATAAGCAATAAAGAATATTTTATTAAAAAAATATCCCAGAAGTTTCTTCATTTTTCCATTTACTCTTTTTATTAAATTGTGGTTTACAGCAGGGGTCCTCACACCCCTGGCCGTGGATCAGTAACAGTCCAGTCTGTGGCCCATTAGGAACCTGGCAGCACAGCAGGAGATGAGTGGCTATGAATCAGCATTACTTGCTGAGTTCCACCTCCAGTCAGATCAGCAGAACATAAGATTCTCATAGAAGTATGAATGCTATCGTGAACTGCGCATGTGAGTGATCTAGCCTGCATGCTCCTTATGAGAATGATGATTTGAGGTGGAACAGCTTCATCCCTGGTAACACACCTTGCCCCCATTTCCTCACCCACATACATGGAAAAATTGTCTTCCACTAAACAAGTCCCTGGTATCAAAAAGGTTAGGGAACACTGGCTTAGAGGTAGGAACTGGCACCATCAGAGGGGTCACCAATGTCTTCAAGGACAGAGTTTCTCCGTATCTCTATTCCATGGCCCTTAGTCTCAACCTCATTTCAAGCCTGTTTCCTCTCTGGGTGGCAACATGGCTACTGCAGTTGGAGATCCAAACATTCTATGGTAGAAGAAAGGTTGTTAGTATCTTTTATCCTGCTTTACCAGTGATTGAGATTTTACCAAAGACTAACCCCAAGAGACTTTTCCTTATATCCTGTAGATCATACTGGATAACCGAGCCACACCTAAGCCAATCTGTCAGAAGGGGAATGAGACCACCACACTGGCTTCAAGCCATCAGGTTATCTTAGTCACTTGGGAAAGATTTTGAGATTGGAACAAAATCAGGACTCTCCCAGCATGGTGGAGGTAAATGTTATTGAGTAGGCAACCAACTGATATTACAGGCCAATTCATCTACTCAACAGATATTCATGCCCTTCCTTTCACATACATATATAAAATCTGGGTTGGATGAAGAAAAGCAAAGAGAAAAAGGGAGGGGAAAAGAGTCATAAGGCCCCAAAAGATGGCAAGCTAGTAAGAAGGTGCAGACTATCTTCCTGAGACATATTTTTTTTTAATTCAGCTTGTAGTTTGGCATACCGTGGGAAATGATTAATTGGCAATTTGATTCATTTTGGTACTATAGAAGAAATAATTTACCATTAACTCCCTGGTGCTCTGAAGGAGTTAATTTTCATCACATGGATGAACACTTTATTCCCAGAGAGCATCTTACTCACTCTGCCTGTTCATGGAAAGAGACTCAATTCAAGGAAATACGGAACCATTTAGAAAGAACATTATACTGAATTAAACACGCTCTGTGCTCACCCATGTGAGGCTAATTAGCTCATTGTATTCTTTTAGTCTGTTTGCCAAGAAGCACAAGAAAAAGGAATATGTACTATCAATTTAATTACATAGTTAGCCAATAATATTTATTAAGCACCTACTGTTTGCGGAGAACTATCCATGGAATGGCAATAGTCCCAAAAGTACTAGACGATATTAATGCAGAGACAAATCAAATAGAAGCCCACAAAACTCTGGCTTGTTCAATCTGCCTGCAAAATTAAAAGCAGCAATACCTTATATGCACATATTTCATTGCAAAACTGGTAGACGGCATGCAGTAAAGAAAGAAGCAAATCATTAACTTTTCATCACTCGTAAACTTTACTAAGTAAAATTTTAAAGGTGTTTTCCTTTTTAACACTTATAGCACCCTGCCTTACCTCATCCCAGTTCATCCCTCTTAAAGCTAGCTATATTCCATTTTTCTTAACTTACAGATGATACTCATTATTTGCCTATATATTATTACATGCTTATCATTTCATGTTCTTTCATATCTCAACATCTTAAATGTTGTTCAGATTTAATAATATTTCATTTCTGATTTTTAAAAGAAAAGTAATAAGAAAATGGATGATAAGGAATGTTGGTATGGCCAAAATTTGATACATTAATAATACCATTTTATTTTAGATAAATGCATTAGATACCGTATTATAGAAAAACATTTAATAGTATTTTACATTGAATACTATCAATTTTACTCACAATTTTAGGGGAAATAATCAAATATTATTTGGTATATTTCTCATCCCTTGGATGAGAAATTGTATTTTCTTCATATAGTACATAAAATAATAGTTTATGAAGCTATATGATCAAGTCAACCATCATTGATTCAAATATTAACATTGTTCTGGCAACAAGAGGTAGCAACTACAGTGTAACGGAAAATTTTGTTTGTTTTTCAAGTTAAATCAACATTTAAAAAGCTAGTTTAATATAACATTCCCCAATGCTGCATGACTGCTGAATGTTCTACAATGTGCCATTGCTTGGTGCCATTAGACATTCCTGGGGATTGGCACAGGACCCATTTGCATTCTACAGAGTAAAGTGCTGAGAAAGAATTTATGGAGATTGAAATGTGAGCTAAATTGAGAGCATAATTCCAAGCAGATGATTTCAGTTAATTAAAACTGGTAGTACAGGTTCCATATAAATGGGTGCTGGTAATTTCCAGAATATATGAGGACATCTACTGAACTATTCATTTTATCACAGTCTAATAAGCTATGATAAAATGCTTTAACTACCATGAGGATTTATGAAACCAAAACTGTGTTTTTCAGACTGATATTCAGTCAACTCTGACATATTAAAAGAGGGCCCAATTTGGCTTATCAATGCCCTTCTCTTTATCCTCCTTTCTACTTACTCTAAGCTCATTATATTCTCTGTTAGAGGAGTAGCAGGGAATAACTCAATTGCTCTGAATATTTTTGATAAAACTTGCTTTGAGTGAATTTGGGCCAGGCAAACATTTAAGGCTTGGGACTAAGCTGGAGAATATGTCCATGTTTCATTTCTGGATATATATGAAGAACTAACCATTAATTTCCAATACTTAATGGATAATGAGAACACCACCAGTCAACTTGCTGAGCATTTGTTCATATTCTTGCCTTTCTACCTGGCTGCCTATATGAAGAGACACCACCACTAATATTAGCCATTTCATAAGTTGCAACATCTGGACAACTTCTAGACAATAACTAAATCCTTCCAAACTGAAAGGATTTTTTTCGTGTTCTAATATGAAGTTTAGGAGAGAGTTAACTGAGTGTTTCCTCAAGTAAATTCTAGTAATGGCTAATATAATGCCATTGGTGATGGGTAGTCTCTTCCGTTATCCCTGTTATTAAATCAGATCATAAAGTATCCCTAATGATATTGATATTCAAGTTTGGTAATAAAATCCCTACCAGTTGGTACCAAATAACCTCTAGGACCTAAAGAATCTAAGTTACAGAATTGATCCCTCAAAGCTCCAGTGCTCCACTAATGCAGGCAATAAAGAATCCTCACATTTTTTTTTTTTACTACATACTTTATATATTTTAGCCTAATTTTATTTGAGAAGATTTAAAATTGCTTTTTGAGCAAAGGTTGGCCTGTCATGGAGGCCTCCTCATGTTTCAATTCCATACAGAAATCCAATAACTAATTTTCAGGTTCTTTTTCAGTCTTAATAAGATAATGCCAAATTTTCCAGTAATGTATGTGGTAACCACATAGACTGTTTATTTTCCAAAATCTTACTAGGCAATGCCTCTGTATGGATTGCACATAACTTAGCCATAAAGCAAGCGCTTAGGAAAAGTATACTATAATATTGTAATTATGATAATAGATAATAAATAATAATGCTAAATGTTAACTATTGCTTATCAAAAACTAAGCACTATAGATGTTATATAAACATGTAAAATAATATTTAATTCTAATAATAATATTTTAAAATCTAGTAGCAATTAATAGCATTTATCAAACCCTTACAGACGAGAGCTGTTTTTTAACACATTAACCTAGTTAATTTTTACTAAATTAACCTTTAGTATTAAGTTGGCACCCTTCACCTTTTAAAATTAGGAAACTGAGGCGTAGAAAGGTTGTGGCCATTGCACTGGACCATATTCACTGTCAACAGTACAAGTTAGCACATGTAATATCCATACTTCTGAAGCAATTGTCTAATTATTGGAAACCCCATTCATACCCCTACCTGCAATAGTCAACAGTACAAGTCAACAGTACAACTTAGCACATGCAATATCCATACTCCTGAAGCAATTGTCTAATTACTGGAAACCCCATTCATGTCTCTACCAGCAATAGTCAAAGTGGTGACATCAAGAGCCCATCTCCCATCATATCTCAGCCCTGGTATCAAAGCAAGACATTCCAGTATCTGGACATTTTTGTCTTTAGTGAATGTGAACCTTCCTGGGCACAAGGATAGGAAATGCTAAAGAAACATGACTATACTACATGTCAATTTAGTGATTTGTTTAGTGAGGAGGCCTAGAAGGCATATCAGTCTCTCTCTGAATTCTCTCTCTGGCAACAGTTCAGTCTATGTTCAGGCTTGTATCTTTCACAACTTTCTCTTCATTTCACTTCATTGCTTTTATTGTAGTATAGGTCTATTCACAACTCAACCATCTTCCCCAAGGTCGTTATATAAAATATGTCAGAGACAGGGTGGTGCTTATCAGAATTAATGACTGGCTTGACTTTTTTGATGATGCAAAGCTTACTAGAGTTAGAAAAAAATGGAGCATATGCTCGTGAATTTTCCTTGCAAAACTAAACACTATTAACTTTCTTGCAAGTCTTCCTTTACTTTTCCAAACATAAAAGAATGAGTAATTTATTCTAAAAATACAATATGGTGAATTGTTTATAAATATGGATTTTTTAACTCAAAATTTTATTCATGAATTCTGACTCCATCAATTGTTATACGGCCTTGGGAAGTTTAGTTCACTTATTCCTGTGTCAGTTTCTTCATCTGTAACAAGAAGAAGTAATGCTACTCATAAAATTTCTGTGATGATTAAATGAGTAATATATGTAAAGTATTTATAGCTGAGGTTAGCACATATACAATGCTCATAAATATTAGCTAAATAATAATAATGTGATTATCAATTCAGATCATCTTTCTCATTAGAAACTACTGATTAGTGAAGGTTAGAAGGTATGCTAGCAAGGAACTCATGCCCTCGGTTCTGAAACCCCAGGAAATTAAATTCTGCCAACAACCTGAGCGAGGCTTGACCCGATCCTCCCTCTATGTGTGCTCCAAATAGGATAGCACCAGAACAACACTGTTATGGCAAAATCTTGAAACCTTTAAAAAAGGGCCCAGGTTAGCCATACATGAACTCTTGAATCACAGAAAATGTGGGAATAAATGTGTAATTCTTTAGACAACTAGGTTTGTTACACAGCAATAGATGGTTAATAATACGCAGTGGAGAAATGGTGGTATTTATGAAATTTTCAGTTTGAGAGTCTATAACTTCATTAAAGTTGAGCTATTATTTGCTATATGGAAGTCAAATGTCCTATGCACCAAACAAGAACAATTTGATTGGACAATAGTGCTGATACTTTACAAAGTGGTTTCAGTAAGTTGGCAGGCTGACCCACTCAGCCACATTGAGTGGGTCAAAGTTAACCAGAGTTCAAGAACTGATGACAGAAAATATCAATGGCTTTTTCAAAAAAAAGTGTATTTTTACTGAACAGAAAAAAAAAATAAACAGGTAGCCTAAGGAGTAGGTAGAGTTGGAGGCATCTAATTTTATGATAAGGTAAGTAAAAAAGAGACGATAACTTTACAGGAAAGAAAGTAAAAAGAAAAAGGACCTGACTGACTGTATTTTTAAATGGAGAGGAAGAAATCTATTTAAAGGCACAGATTTAGAACAAAGCAAAGGAAAAGGCAGATAAGTCTCCACATCTGAAATGGGATAAAAGCAATACTTAAATAGGTGTTAGAGAAACTAAATAAGATATTGTGAACATTAAATATAAAGCTTTAAGCACAGGGTCTAAAACATAGCCAACATTTTAAAAATACCAACTCATGCTAGTTTTATTATCATTAAAGATTCCAAGAGAGAATTGGTGAAATAAGGCATGATGTTGGTGCAAAAGAAGGTTTTATTACTTCTTCACTCATTCTGTGAGGACAGCATTAACCTAACACAAAAACCAGAGAGACATTACAAAAAAAAAAAAAAAAAAAAAAAACCCACAAAAAAACTGCAAGCCAATATGTCTCATTGAAAAGCTGCAAAAATCCTCAACAAAATATTAAATGAATCCAACAATATATAAAAAAGAACTGTCCACCACAAACAAATGGGATTTATCCCAGGTATGCAAGGCCGCTTCAACATTCAAAAATCAATTAGCGTAATCCACCATATTAATAGGCTAAAGAAGAAAAATCACATGATGACATAAATAGATACAGAAAAAGCATTCAACAAATCCAATACCTGTTTATGACAAAAATTCTCAGCAAACTAGGAATAAGAATAGAAGGGAATCTGCTCGGCTTAATATATCAACAAAAAAACCTAGAGCTAACATCATAAAGATAAGAAACTTAAAGCTTTTCCACTAACATCAAACAATATTTTGTTGAGAATTTTTGTATTGATGTTGATGATCTAGTATGTTTGCTAAAGTTTTTGTTGTTGTTGTTGCTATTGTTGTTGTTTTTCTGTCAGGTTTTGGTATGAGAATGACGCTGGATGAGTTACGGAAAAGTCTCTCCTCTACAAGTTTTTGGAAGAGTTTCAATAGGAATGATATCAGCTCTTCTTGTACATCTGGTAGAATTCAGCTGTGTATCCATCTGGTCATGGGTTTTTTTGGTTGGTGGATGATTGATTACTGCCTCAATTTCAGAGCTCATCATTTGTCTGTTCAGGGTTCTATTTCTGCCTGGTTCAGTCTTGGGGAAGGGTATGTGCCCAGGAATTTATCCATTTCTTCCAGATTTTCTAGTTTATGTGCATAGAAGTATTAATGATTTTTTAATGGTTGTTTCAATTCTGTGAGGTCAGTGGTAATATTCCCCTTGTCATTTCTGATTGTGTTTACTTGAATCTTCTCTCTTTTCTTTATTATTCAAGCTAGATATCTATTTTATTAATTTTTTTCAAAAAATTAGCTCCTGGATTTACTGATCTAATTGTTTTTTGTGTCTCAGTCTCCTTCAATTTACCTCTGATTTTGGTTATTGTCTTCTGCTAATTTTGGGATGTTTGCTCTTGCTTCTCTAGTTCTTTTAGCTATGATGTTATGTTATTAACTTGTGATATTTCTAACTTTTTCATGTGGGCATTTACTGCATTAAATTTCCCTCTTTTTAAAAACTTATTTATTATACTTTAAGCTCTGGGGTACATATGCAGATTATGCAGCTTTGTTACATAGGTATACATGTGCCAATCCCAAACAAAAAGAACAAACCTCAAGGCATCACACTATCCAACTTCAAACTATACTATAGGTATACAGTAAGCAAAACAGCATGGTACTGGTACAAAAACAGAAACATAGACCAAAGAAACAGAATAGAGAACCCAGAAATAAGACTGCACATCTACAACTATCCGAACTTCAGCAAACTGTAAAAAACAAGCAATGGAGAAAGGATTCCCTATTCGATAAATTGTACTGAAATAACTGGCTAGCCATATGCAGAAAATTAAAACTGGACCCCTTCCTTACACCATATACAAAAATCAGCTCAAGGTGGATTAAAGACTTAAATGTAAAACTCAAAGCTATTCAAAACTTTGGAAGACAACCTAGGAAATACCATTCAGGATATAGGCATGAGCAAGTATTTTATGGCAAAGATACCAAAAACAATTATAAAAAAAGAAAAAACTGACAAATGAGATCTAATTAAACTAAAAGCATCTGCATGGCAAAAGAAACTGTCAACAGAGTAAACAGACAATAAACAGAAAGGAAGAAAATGTTTGCAAATTATGCACGTGGCAAAGGTCTAATATCCAGCATCCATAAGGCACTTAAATTTATTTACAAAAGAAAACCCAAGAGCTCCATTAAAATGTTGGCAAAGGACGTGAATGGACACTTTCCCAAAAGAAAACATACCTGTAGCCAACAACCATATAAATAAAAGTTCAAAACCACTGATGATTAGAGAAATGCAAATCAAAACCACAATGAGATACCATCTCACACAAGTCAGAATGGCTATTATTAAAATATTAAAAAAAAAAATAGCCAATGCTGACAAGTTTGTGAAGAAAGAGGAACATTTATACCCTGTTGGTGGGAGTGTGATAAATTAGTTCAACGATTGTGGAAGACAACTTGGCGAGTCCTCAAAGATCTAGAGGCAGACACACCATTCAATCAAGCAATCCCATTACTGTGTATATATCCAAAGGAATATAAATTGTTCTATTATAAAGACATATGCATGCATATGTTCACTGCAGCTAAATGATGAGAATATATGGACATATATAAGGGAACAACACATAGTGGGGCCTATCAGAAGGGGGATGGTAGAAGGAGGGAGAAGTTCAGAAAAAAATAACTAACGGCTACTAGGCTTAATACCTGGTATAAAATAATCTGCACAACTAATTTCCATGACACAAGTTTACCTATATAACAAGCCTGCACATGTACCTCTGAATTTAAAAGTTAAACAACAATAAGAAGTCAAAATACCTCTCATCAATGATTTTTAACATGGTACTGGAACTCCTAGCTAATGCAATAGATGAGGAGATAAATGTTGTACAGTTTGGAAAAGAAGAAATAAAACTGTGTTTGCAGACTTATGTCCTATGTAGAACATTTGAAAGAACTGTCTAAAAAAAAAAAAATTCCGGAACTAAAGGGCTGTTACAGCAAAGTTGAAGTATGCAAGTTTAATATACAAAACTCAATTGCTTTCCTGTATTCTATCAACAAGTGAAATTTGAAATTAAAAGCACAATATGACTTACATTATCATTCAAGAAAGTGAGATACTTAAGTATAAATCTAACAAAATATGAAAAAAAATATAAACTTCTACTAAAAAAATCGAAGGCTGAATGGAGAGATACTCCATGTTCATGAATAGGAAGACTCAATATTGTCAAGATGTCAGCTCTTCTCAACCTGGTCTACAGATTCAATGAAATCTCAAACAAAATCCCAGAAAGTAATTTTGTGGATATTGACAAAATGATTCTAAAGTTTATATTACAAGATATTGATCCAGAATAGCCAACACAATATTGAAAGAGAAGAACAAATGTAGAGAATTAATACTACCACACTTCAAGACTTATGATAAAGCTATAATATTAAGACAGTGTGATATTGGTGGAAGAACAGACAAAAAGATCAATGGAAAAGAACAGAGCCCCAAAATAGAGCCACATAAATATAGTTAATGTTTTACAAAAGAGCAAACGCAATAAAATAAAGCAAAGGCAGTCTTTTCACAAAACTGTCTTGGAACAAACTGGACATCCAGCTGCAAAAATATGAATAAAAACACACACTTTACATTCTTCAAAAATTAATTCATAATGGCTGGACATGACGGCTCACACCTGTAACCCCAGCACTTTGGGAGGCCAAAGCAAGAGGATGGCTTGAGCTGAGGAGTATGAGACAAGCTGGGGTAATATAGTAAGACTGCATCTGTAAAAGAAATTTTAAAAATTAGGCCTGGTGATGTGCACCTATAGTTCCAGCTACTCAGGAGGCTGAGCTTCAGAAGCAGAGGTTGCAGTGAGCCAAGATGGCATCACTATAGTCCAACCTTGGTGACAGAGTGAGACTCCAAAAAAAAAAAAAAAAAACCACCTAATAAAGTACAGCACCTCATAATAGATCATATACCTAAATGTAAAACACAAAAGTTCAAAGTTCCTCCCAGAACTTAAAGTAAAATAATAAAAAAAGGCAAACATGGGAGAACACCTATATAATCTTGGGTTTGACAATGCCTTTTTGATACAACACCAAAGCACAATCCATGAAGGAAAAAAAATTGATAATCTGGACTTCATTAAAATGATAAACTTATTGTCTGAAAAAATGTCAATAGAATAAAAAGAGAAGCCACAGACTGCAGCAAATATTTGCAAAAGACATAACTGAATAAAGACTATTATCAAAATATACAAAGAACTCTCAAAATTCAACAGTAAGAAAACAACCTGGTTAAAAAATATGAGGCAGAGACATGAACAAACAGTTGACAAAATATGTACAGATGGCAATAAGCATATGAAAAGATGTTCTATATTCTATCTCATCAGGCAAATGTAAATAAAAACAACAATGAAATGCTACTACACACTTATTAGAACACCAAAATCCAAAACAGTAATGCTAAATATTGAGGATGTGGAGCAAGAGGGACTCTCATAAACCACTTACGGGAAGCCAATTTGGAAGAGAGTGTAGCAGTTCCTTACATGTGATCCAGCAATCACACACTTTGGTATTTACTCAAAGGAGCTTAAATGTATGTCTACACAAAAACATGCATATCGATGTTCATAGTAGTTTTATTAATAACTTCCAAAACTTGGAAGTAACCAAGATATCCTTCTGTAGATGTATGGGTAAATTGTGAAATATCCAGATAATGAAATATTACTCAGCACTGAAAAGAAACGACCTATTAAGCCATGAAGGGACTTGGAGAAAAAGTAAATGCATATTACTAAGTAAAAGAAGTTGGTTTGAAAAGGCTGTATATAGTCAGAATCATACTGTACGAATCCAACTATATGGCATTCTAAATAAAGGTAAAACCTATGGAGATGATAAAATCAGTTGCCAGGGACTAGAGGTAGGGCAAGGGAGAAAAGCACAGAGGATTTTTAGGACAGTGAAACAACTACTTTGATACTACTATAAAACTATTCTGATACTGTAAATAAATGTCATTATACATTTGTCCAGCATAAATTTGTACCTTAGAAAGTAAAACACAGAGTGAGCCCTAGTGCAAAGAATGAACTCTGAGTGACAATGATATGTCAATAAATATAGGTTTATCAAATGCAACAAATGCATCACACTGGAGGGGAATGTTAATAATGGGAAAGGTTTGTCATGTGTAGGGGCAGAGGATTTATGGAACATCTCAGTATCTTCTGCTAAATTTTGCTGAGAACCTGGGTCTTCTATAAAACATAAAGTCTATTTTTAACAAAGAGTACAAGTATATAGATTGATAATCTTTTTTTTTTTTATTTTTCAAAAAGAGAAATAAGTGTCAGATGAGTAAAGAGCCTACAGTTGGGGGCCATTACAGGTAACTTGGGAGTAAGATAATTTGGAGAACCTCATTACAGTTGAAAATTCTGTAAGTACTCAGTAATGAAGGCATAAATTGGGTGGCTGGGAGCTAAAGCCACGTTCTCTGGTTTTCTCTTACTTTTCCATTTGTTAAACAAGCTTCTTGTGCCTCAACTTAACTCCTGTATCTTTTCTTTTTTTGAGGGGAGACACATAAAAATGTCAGATTTTAGAGTAGCTTATTGAATCTGGTTTAGGATGAAGTTAAGTTTTATTTTACTTTGAGATACATTTTTAGATTACCTTAAACTCAGACACAAGATACATTATGCTTCTCGTTTTCAGAAATTGCTCTTACTCATGTACTGAGTAACCAAAACTCCCTTATCTTAAATTTTGAATCTGCAGCTTGTGTTAGCAACCTTTCACACACTTGGCTGAAGTGTTAATCTTGTATTGAACTCCAGGTTAGTTAATGTGCTTTTCTCATCATGTTACCTTCACACTCTGCTCCAATTTACAAATCTCACCAGTGCAGGCAATTTTGCTATCTTTTCACAAGATGACAGAATTCTTGGTTCAATAATGAAGTGTGAAAAACTTGCCACTAAAATAATAAATGTGATACATATTAGAAGCTTTATTTTTCAATTCACTAATGTATTTTTGAGTTGTTGAAAGAAAATGAACAGCTTTGTGCATTCTCCACATTTTCAAACTACATTTTAAAAAAACAAGAAGCACAACTGGACTTGATGTGTATTTAATAATTGATATGCATCACAATCACATTGGCCTTATTCACTGTACAGAGATAAATGCAATTAGAATAAATAAATATGGCAAATTATTTAATTAATGCAGAATGGATATTTAAATATTTCAGAATAATTAAAATTTTATTATAGTAGTATTAAATCTTTGAGTATTTTTTATTCCTACATACCAAATACAGAATATTTCCTAAAAATCTATAGAGTGATAAACACTACCAGTGTTATATAAGCTCTGACATTATTAAAAATAAAAGCCCAATTAACCTATGTTTTTAATAGGGCCTACTCTTTCATTCTATTAAAAAAGGAGAGGATTGGTCAAGGCATACAAATTTCAATTACAGAGGAGTAACAAATTTCAATTACAGAGGAGTGATAAGTTCAAGAGATCTACTGTAGGGCATGATGACCACCGTAACAATGTGTTGTATTATTGAACATTGGTAAGAAGTTTTCTGTTCTTGCCACCAAAAATAAAGTAGGTGAAGCAATGTACATGTTAATGAACTCAACATAGCCATTACATAATGTGTATGTGTGTGTCTGTGTATATATATTCGAACAACATGCTGTACATAATATATATAATATTTTTTTAAATGAGGATAAAATAAATTCATTCTAAAAGGATGTGGGTGAGAGAAGCAGAAGTGGATTTACCATAAAACTAAAGAAGCTTAAGCTTCAGAGACCCTGACTTCCTTGACCTCAGAGAGTTGTGATTATTTGTGAAATGTTCTATGTGTGGAAGAGAAATCACGTTGCAATCAGGATCCTTTCTTATAAAAGCATTTCTGATATACTTCCTTAAAAACCTTGGAAAGGACAACGAACCTGGGATCTACAAGCCTCCTTTGTTGTCATTTCTTTTTTTCATTTTAAATAAATACATGCTTTCTACCCAATTATGTATTTGCATTATTTTTCTTTTATGGGGAGCATCAAACAATCTGCAAGCTTCAGACTCCCACCAAAACATAAACCTTGTCCTTGAAAGAAGCATAATACTGTAAGAGATAGCACTGGTGGTGCCTCTATGCTTTGGGAAGGATCAACTTCTACCAGTGCATTCTTGGGTTGGTTGTGTGCAGAGAAACATTACCCATGGAAACATTCTAAATAGTGGTTATATTTTTAGCACATGCTACTGAAGTGTTGAATCCATAAATAACCAGAATTTTAATTTGGGGAGAATAGGTACCAATGGGGAGTTGGTAGGCACAGAAAGAGAAGAGACAAGAGGAGGGAGAGAAGGAGGATAGGGGAAAGGTAGAGGCCTGGAAGGGAATACAGGACAAAGAAGAGGAGTGAATGAGACAGAGGAAATGAAAGGAGGTTCAGGGAAGAAAGGAAGTGGAGTGAGAAGAGGAAGAGTGAGAGGGAGAGAGACAGGAAGCAGAGGAAGCATTCTCTCTACTCCTTACTTCAGGATAAGTTTTAGGTTCAATTTTGAAGTAGAAAGAATTTGTTTTTAAAAATCCCCTCCCCATGCCTACCCTTACCTCCTTCCCTTTTCTTTGTTCCCCAACTCACATATAAGTCCCAACACACAATGACCATTGCCAGTCCCATTACCTTTGTCTATGACAAAGGGGTAAATGAACTTAAAAACTAAACTTTAGTTCTTTCAGACAAAACCATACACTGAGGAGAGAGCCAAGTTGCTGATTTCTTTTGATAGTATTAGCTTCATACCACTGTGGAGTAGCAGGAGATATTACGCTTTTTAAAGTTCTTATCACAAAGACAGAGAACAGAAACTGAATCTCCACAAATTTTCAGTTCATATCTTTTACCAGTTCATATATACCTTTATTTTTCTAAATTATTTTCTTATGAATAATTTTCTCTTTTATTACTAAAAAATTAGAGATTCACTTTTAACTATTGTCTCATTGCTTTGTCAATTAAAAAGAAATCTACCCATGTATTTCCAAACATCACTGAACCATTCAATCTCAGATGCCTTTTTTACCCAACTGGGGACATGTAATAAACCAAAGGAAGTGTATTCTGGTAACAAGCAGCAGGAGATGTGATATCCCTTTGTTCAAAAAGTAAAAGTGTAGCAAGCTGAATTTACCTCACTTTCCATTTCCTTAGATAAGTTGTCATCAGATTAGAGACAAAGTGAAAATACTTCATTGATTTAATGAAATTAAACCTAATAGGAGCTTTGTTTAATTATCTAAGAGCAGAGAGAGTCGGCCAGAGATTGGTGCTGAGAAAATGATGGATCCAGTGAAAGCACTTTAATCCAGCCTTAACCTGCTAGCTTTAGTTTTTTTGTGTGTGCATATTAATTGTACAGGGAAAATTTTATGTATCATTTAGATGGATTCTTTATAATTCAAGCCTTCTTTACATGGAGTATTAAATGTATGCTTAGTCTTTCCAGTAACACTTGGGGAAATGCCTTGTAAATGGGTGTATAAATTTGCTTAATTAATCAAACAAAAGGAAAAGCTTTTAGAGAGCAGAATCATGACGGGAACTTAAAAAAAGGAAATTAAAAAGATAAAGCTTATTACTGCCTGGTAATTTCAATTCATGCTGTAAATAAAATAGGTTTAAAAGCAAAGCCATTGTAAATATGCCTCTACAGCAGGTTCTCCAATACAATTGGCAGTGGCCCAAGAATTACCAACAGGTTCTAAGTCAATATTGTTTTTTGAGTGCCCTTGGACTGCTGAATTTATTAAGTGGTTTATTTGTAGTGAAGACATTCTCTAGGTAACCTTGTCTATTCTCCACATGTGATCTCTAAGTCACCAGCTAGGTACAAGAGTTGAATCCTGATAAACAAAGGTTTTCATGTTGATCTTTGAAACTATACTCCTCTACAATTAAAACCAACTGTAAAAAACAGTGATTGGAGAGGTTGTTGTAAATTATGCTTACAAACATAAATTTTGAACGTATTTCTCTATTTCCAAGAAATTTGGTTAAGCTTTTAGCAAAATGAACTTTTTTTTTTTTTTTTTTGAGACGGTCTTGCTCTGACGCCAGGCTGGAGTGCAGTGGCGTAATCCCGGCTCACTGCAACCTCCGCCTCCTAGGTTCAAGCTATTCTTCTGCCTCAGCCTCCTGAGTAGCTGGGACTACAGGCAGGTGCCACCACATCCGGCTATTTTTTTTTTTTTTTTTTAAGTAGAGACGGGGTTTCACCATGTTGGTCAGGATGATCTCAATCTCTTGACCTCGTGATTTGCCCACCTTGGCCTCCGAAAAGTGCTGGGATTACAGGCGTGAGCCACTGCGCCTGGCGGCAAATGAACTTTAAGTTTTCAGCCTATGGCAAATAAGCCATGTTAACCTCCAGTTCTGGTGATTTATAATGGTGCTCTAACTTATCTTAAAAGTATGGTCTGTGGGCAACAACACGTACATTATTTGGGGCCTTCTTACAAATGCAGAAGCTTGGGCCTTGCCTCAGAACTACTGAATCAGAATTTACATTTTAATAATCTTGGGTCTGAGAACCACTGTTACTACCATGTAGCTATACCAAAATAGAAAGTGCTCCTTTTTATTCCTAGGGAATTTGTATTTATATTTGTACTTAGCACTAACTATTGATTCACAATTTTAGAGCAGTATGTGTGCCATTTTTACACTATTAAGATATATTTCTTTTTCCTTCTAATGGCTTATGATAATTTGAAATAATTCAGAAGAGACTAATAAGTTGAAAAGTTATGTGAGTCATAAGAATAAAGAATTCTACTCTAAGTATTTCTCAGTTTAGATAAAGTATAAACTTAAATATTATTTAGGCTCTAAGATTTGCAGGCAGAATCAACCACTTAAAACACTTTTTGCAAATGGTTCTCTTCCATTTAAGAAAGAGAATGCATTTTCAAGTTTCTCCATAGGTTACAATTTACAAGCTATTTTTTGGTAGAAAATGATTTTGTTCTTACCATGTACAACACTTTGATTCAGTTATTTAATTATTTCCCATTACAATGCTAATCCAGGCATCTGTCATAACAATTGGAAAAAAAAAAAAATTTGTGATACAATGTGATCAGCTAGCATTTATTGAGGACCTTTCTATAGGCCAGGAATTCTAAATATTTTCTTAGTATGAACTCAATCTAACTAATAAACTCCATGAAATAAGTACTATTATCAGACCCATTTTACTTGTGTGGAAACTGAAGCACAGAAATGTTAAGTGACTTATCCAAAGTCACACAGCAAGCTTATAATGGAGTCGAAATACAAACTTAATCTCTTTTCGAAGACTATACTCTTAACTAAAAACTTATACAGCCTAAACAGTCCAAATGCCCAATAACAGGGAATAGTTATATAGGCTGTCAATGTTGATGTCTAAATGTCAGGCAATCATTTTAAATGAAGTCTAGGCAGCATGGAGTGGACTCTATGCTTAGGGTATTAAAAGGGTGAAATCTAAGTGCTACCAAATCTGCATTTTCATCTGGAGAATTTGAGAAGGATTCATTTGGATTGTTGGTAGAAGCCATTCCCTTGTATTACAAAACTGAAGCCCTTGTTTTCTTCCTGGCTGTCACTCAAATGATGCTCTCAATTTCTAAAGTCTGTTCTCAGATTCTCTCCTGTGACTTCTCCATGTGGCCCCTCAGTATTCAAGGCCAGCTATTGGTGTGAAATCATTCTCATCCTTCTAATATCTCTGATTTACTCTTTTGTTTATAACTGGAGAAAATGTCCCACTTTTCAAGGACTCATGGGAATCATGTTGCATCACAGTCAGTTGTTCTACCCACACTAAAAGGGAAGAAAGTTTTACAAGAAAAAGGGTCATTGAGATTCAACTTAAAATTCTGCCCAGCATACCTTTCTTTCCATATTTTTTTGTTTATCCACATTTCTATCATAAAGAATAATTTTCTAATCAAAATGTATTTTATACAATTGGTACAATTTTTTACAATACCTTAATAAAATCAAGGTAGAATTAAAATTTACATTGTAAGCAAAAACTGCAAGTTGCTTTTTCATTATTTAAAAGAAGTATAAATAAGATTTGAACATTCTATATGTTCCTTGTCAGTGCCCACTTCCACTTGAAATAATTGACACATTTTTACATAATTATACCCCAATCTCATTTAAATTTATATCCCATAAGCCAAGCCATCCTCCTTTATTTAGTACTTAAATTCTAAATGTTTATCCTGTCTAATGCCTATATCCCAACCACCTGTTAATTCAAAATCATTTTGGCAAACCCCTATTTGGTTGACATGTCAAATCTTAAGAAAACAGCCTTACTGCTCCCACATTTATGGAGTTAGAATGCTGTTCATGGGGAGAGTGCTGTAAGACAGAAAGAACTATTATTTCTGTCAAGTTATTGACTATTTTACCTTATGGCTAGAGTCATGGGCAAAATAGCTGAGGGCTAAACAGATATATTGCTCTTAAAAAAAAAAAAAGATAATGCAACAAAGGCCTAATAACCAGGATCTATAGAGAACTTATACAAATCAGCAAACAGAATACAAATAACACTGTTAAAAAATGTGCAAAGCAGCCGGGCGCGGTGGCTCACGCCTGTAATCCCAGTACTTTGGGAGGCCGAGGCGGGTGGATCACGAGGTCAAGAGATCGAGACCATCCTGGTCAACATGGTGAAACCCCGTCTCTACTAAAAATACAAAAAATCAGCTGGGCATGGTGGCGCATGCCTGTAATCCCAGCTACTCAGGAGGCTGAGGCCTGAACCCAGGACGCGGAGGTTGCGGTAAGCCGAGATCGCGCCATTGCACTCCAGCCTGGGTAACAAGAGTGAAACTCCGTCTCAAAAAAAAAAAAAAAAATGTGCAAAGGACATGAACCAACACTTCTCAAAAGAAGACATACAAGCAGCCAATAAACGGAAAAAATGTTCATCATCAACAGAGAAATTCAAATCAAAACCACAATGAGATACCATCTCACACCAGTCTGAACAGCCATTACTAAAAAATACTAAAAACAACAGACGTTGGCAAGCCTGCAGAGAAAAAGGAACACTTATACATTGTTGGTGGGAATATAAATGAGTCCAGCCACTCTGGAAAGCAGTCTGGAGATTTCTCAAAGAACTTAAAACAGAGCTACCATTCAACCCATCAAGTTCATTACTGGGTATATAACCAAAAGAAAATAAATCATTCTACCCAAATGACACATGCACTCATACATTCATCATTTTTTTTTTCAAGGCCAGTATGTTTCTTTTATTATTTTTTTGTGTGTTTGACTTAGATGGTTGAATGATTTCATTTTCATTTATAAGCATTACAATAATTTCCATGCAAAAACCCAAGATCGCAAATGTCTGATTTCAACTGGCCAAAATCCAACCCATAAGTGTGGACATTCAAGACCAATATGAAAACGTTGCTTGACCTTTCCAATAGTAGACAACATGGGTGTCCTTTGAAAGATCAGCAGGTCTCCTGACCTCTTAAACACCAGTTTGCCATGAGTCCATACAAAACAGGGAGCCATACAAACACCAGTTTCCCCAAACAGGGGGTCCATACAAACACCAGTTTGCCATGAGTCCATACAAAGACACAGAATCAACCTAGGTGCCCTTCAATAGTAGACAGGATTTTTAAAAGGTGGTACATATACACTATGGAATCCCACACAGTGACGTGAAAGGAAGAAATCACGTCCTTTACAGCAACACGGATGCAGCTGGAGGCCATAATCCTAACTAAATTAACCCCAGAACAGAAAACCAAATACTGCATGTTCTCACTAATAAGTGGAAACAGAATGCTGAGCACACACGGACATAAACATGGGAACAACAGACACTACAAACTACCAGACAGAGGAGGGAGAGAGGAGGGCATCAGTGGAAAAACTGCCTATTGGGTACTATGATCACTACTTGAGTGATAGGTTCCATGCCCCAAACCTCAGCATCGTGTAATATTTCCATGTAACAAATCTGTACATCTATGCTCTGTAACTA
Organism: Sapajus apella; assembly: GCF_009761245.1. Lineage (NCBI taxonomy): Eukaryota > Metazoa > Chordata > Mammalia > Primates > Cebidae > Sapajus > Sapajus apella. The sequence continues at coordinate 1,923,000 of NW_022436985.1, forward strand.
AAAGTTGAATTTTTTAAAAAAGATTTCCGGCTCCTACATTCCCGAAATTTACCCTTGCCTTTAAAAACCTTTACCTTCAAGCCATTGGGAAGTTTTGCTCTTAAGCATGAACTGCCTCAATATTCCTTGCTTAGCACCCAGCAAAGAAGTGCCTCCATTTCTACTCTGTTGCAAAAGTAATAATAATAATAATAATAATAGTGTACTCACAAGAGATTTGAAAGGGAGAGAAAATGAAAACTCAACAAAGTAACAGATATCTATATAATGAGCTTATTATATATAATACTAGGTATAAAACTTTCAATACAATCTTTGAGTTTTCTAAAAGCTATACAGTGTTTATCAGTAAAATTTTTACCCTGTGATCTTTTTTTGCCAATGTTTATTTTTTATGTCAAATTTCAAAAGCAAACTTTTTAATATAACACTGTTATGTTATATCATACCTTAAAAAGATAGTGGATGACTATTACTCTGGAGATATTTGATTTGTTATCTGAATTTATATCCTATAATTGAGGATATTGATTGTCTGCTAAATTCAAATATATTTGTTAAATTACTGCTTTCATGTTGATATAACATTTAGTTTCATAGTACAACACAACACTGGAAAAGCAGAGTTGGAGACTGTAGTCCTAATTCTATGGAGGAGGATTGCTATTGCTACACTGGCAGAAGATACTATGTTTCCTATGTTTCCTTCAAAATTTACCTGCAATGGGTATTACAGAGGATGAGATCAGAGACAAAGACACGTGGTATATCTCCCAAACATAAGAAAGTGATTTTCTCACAACAATACATTCCAAAGAAAATATTAATATTTATTTGTTGAAGATGTTTTGCCCTGTATAGATAAAAATAATGCTACTCGTGAACTTAAAAAATATTTTCTAGGAATGGAGATAAATGTTGAAACATCCCCCATTTTGCCTTGTAAGAAGGTAAAATCCTTCTTACAAGAATTGCCTAGCTTTAAACGTTCAGTCCACAATCACAGAAAAGTGTTAAATAATGTAATCTTGATTATCAAATACCTCACCATGGCTTCATAGGCAGGCATTTCTTTTTCAAAGTGACCTAATTAGCTCATGTTGATTAATGTGTAGTAATTTCATTTTCATTTAATATCATCATCAACTGATTAGACAAAAAATATGTTGTAAATTCAGAAGGCATTTAAGTATATGCATAGAGAGAGGGTTTTACTAGCATTTTAAAAGCACTATTCTTTGCTATCGACTCTCAGATTTACTAAGGCAGGGACAATGATTGGCTTATATCTATAACCCACTGGGACACAGCACAGTGCTTAGTACATAGTAGCAACCACTCTACATTTATTTAATTAAGGTCATCTGAGAAGATTATGAGAATAAACTATAATTAGTAGACGGAAGCAGTATGTAAATTCTAAAATACAAAACACTTGAGAAGCAATTTTCCTTATTTCCCTGTCTTTAAATAGGCCTATATTTTAAAATCTCACCAAAGAAAAATGATATGTAAAAGTAACAACTGTTTCTATTTGATGTGGCTAAACTAACTAAGGTTAATGATTGATTTAGTTGAGGAAGTTAAACATGATCCTGCAATGTGACTGTAAAAAGAAGCACACTCTTTGAATCAAGTAGTGCTTCCATTAAAATTAGTTTATTTATTACAATCTCAGTGTTGCTTTCCCCCATGTACACAGCGTAACAATGTATCTCATACAAGCTGTTTTACTTCATCGGTAGTATTAGCATTCTTTCAAAGAGAAACTTGTTTCAATTATAAGTCAATATGTAAACTTTAAAATTTAAGAATAAAGTTGATAAGAGATGGAGAAGACCCAGACAAAATGAACTATTTCAAGGTATTTAAATTCAACAAAGGTCACTAAATGCTATTCGAATACATAGAAAGACTAAGTATCTCTCTCATATAAAAATATTTTATGTGACATATATTAACTTTCCGAAAGACAATGTCTGTTCAGATCCAACTGGAATCTCAAATGTAATTTCGAGGAGAATTTCATTCAGTTATGTCCTTCTGTATATTTATATATTTCCTATGTTAAAAGACAAATACTACCTGAGACCAAGCAAGAAATTTTGAGAGTAGAATCAAGGGAAGGAAACAAGAAACAATTTTGTTTACATAATGGCAAAATATAACATTAAGCCCTTCCAGTAAAACAATAAATAGGATTGTTTTTAGAAATGTATCTTTATTTGTATTGTATATATTTATGGGATACAACATGATTTTTAAAAGTTTCATTTAACATAAATATTCAAGTAAATCTGAAAGAATTTTACTTTTATATACATCCATCTTTATTTTCATTGTATATATTTATGGGGTACAACATGATGTTATATATATAATATATAGTGGAGTGATTAAATAAAGCATATACATCACCCCCCACACTTGTAATTTTAATGATGAGAACATTTGACATATACATGCTTCACAAGTATGTAACTAAAACTTTATACCCTTTGACCAATATCTTTCCATCCCTCCTCTGCCACAGGCCAGAGTAACTACCATTCTATTCTCTTCTTCTATGAGCTCCACTATTTTAGCTTCCACATACTAGAGAGATTATCCAGTAATTTTCTTCTTGTTTCAGGCTTATCTCACTTAGCATAATGTCTCAAGGTTCACCCACCTTTGAGGCTAACCAATCAACAGCAGTCTCAAACAGTTTTCAACCCATTTATGCCCCTGAAAATCCACCAATCCCGGAATACCATTCTTCCCAAAAAGCATATGATCAACAGTCACCTCTGCAAATGCTAAGGATAGCTCTCTGTGGTACTCAAAATAAATGCAGCTAGATCTTTTCAGTTGAGATAACTGGTCTTATAAGCCTTTAGTCTTTAGTAGAATCTTCCAACTAAAAATCTTATAATATAATTTTACAATAATTGACAATCATTAAAGATATGAGGGTCTCACTGCATCTAGGTGATACTTCACATCCCTTTCAGAATCGGGTTTGTTAAATAAAAGTAACAGAGTAGAAACAGTGAATAAATAAAAAAAATAAGATCCTAAAGTCAGGCACTCCCTAGACTTTTTCCTGGATATATAATTTACTAGCTCAGTGACATCACTGAATCTCAAAAATCTCAGTTTCTTATATGTAAAATATGATTAATAAAATAATTTCATAGTAATTTTATAAAGATGAAACTAAGTAATTTGTCTAAAACATAAAGCTTAGTCCCTGGCACAATGCAAATACTTAATAATATTTATTATTTTTATTATAAATATTATTTTATTTCTGATTCAATAATCAGTATTCTGTTATTATATTTATGATTCAATATGTTTTCTGTTAAAATCCAGGTTTACCAATTACAGCTTTTAAATGCATTTAATTACAGCACAATAAGGTTTTGGAAGAGATACAGGTAGCTTACATATTTTATGGTCCAACAGTTTGATAGTATTCTACCTTTTTGGGTTTTTTTCTAGTTTAGGAAAATAATGTGGTGCTAGAGAATAACTATTACCAGTTGCATGTAGGAAACATGCTACCAAGAAATCTCAAGAATATTTAGAGACAATTGTTATTCACAGTAGTTAATGGTTATATTTAAACCAATTATTTCTTGGGTTAAGACTTCTTTCACATATATAGCAGTTATATGACATATTTCACATATATAACAGAGGCATAACAGAACACAAAGCATAATAGAAGCATGGTAAAAATACTGCATGATTTCTTTGTGGGAAATTTTAGCTCATGTTGTATAGCAATCACTTTTAAATCCACTAGATAGTAAAAATTGAAATTACCAGAGTTATAATTCCTATTAGAATCCAATACAAAATCGAACACAATAAGTATTTGTAATAACTAGAACACTAACCGCAATTTGTCAATTTAAATAATATTACCATATAAGCATATACATCAACGATTGACCAAAAATCTTCAAAGATTGGTTTAAATTCTGAGTCAATTCTTTATATCTCAAAAGAACATTCTTTTGTATTTTGGAGCCCCTTATCTCCTTAAGTGTGATTTTCTTACTGATGATCCTGCTTTCTCCCAGAGGAATCTCAAACGCATAGACATTTTATTTTATTTTATATTGTTTTTGCGTAATATATTTCCTACAACTAATAAAAACGAAGCAAAATCCAGACATATCCTCAGTGCAATAAATGCAATGAAATTGTCAGAATGAATTTATCTAGGTGAAAATTATATAAGACAATGAATGAACTTCTGTGGCTCAGGAGGAGATTGTGCTAGGGAAGCACAGGGCATGAGGGCATGGTGCCCATCACAAAGTAAGCATTCAATAAGTAAGTGTTGAATCAATGAATACAGAAATTAATATGAACTACAAATCAGGAAAGCCTTGACTCAACAAGCCCTTGCAGATTTCTTGTTGGTTCACTGCCAAGGCTCCTTGACACAGACCTTTCCTCTCTAGAGGTGTTTTTGAATCATTTCTTTCCATTACCTCTTCTCTTCTCTATTCCTATTAGTTTAAAACACAGTGACACAGCATATTCAGTTATATTGAATCATCTGGTTTTCCTAGCCAACTATCAAGGACACAGAGAAACACTTAAGACTTTATAACATCAAATTGTTTTCTACATATAAGAGAACTGGTTCACATTTTTTCATGTGCTTAATGGATATTCAATAAATGAGAGTGATATGTTTATTTGGCTGAAAGAGAAATGTGAAATTACTTAAATTATTAGGAAGGTAATCACGTATTACAGAAGTTTTTGGACACAGAGTCAACTTGTTCTTCCAACTAGATTTTGCAACTAATTAACTAACAAAATAATTCATTTGAATTTAAAAAAAAAGCCAACAGGCAGAGAATATACAAAATAGTCTAATTGAGTATAGAAAGAGAATGAGCTTTTCTAATTGTTTTATTTAAACTAAGAGTGCTGACAGTAGTAGATGCACATTTATATATATATATATATATACAGAGAGAGAGAGAGAGAGAGAGAGAGTCATGTAGTCATGTGTGTGTGTATATATGTGTGTGTGTGTATGTATATATATACACACACATATATATACACATATATATACACACACACATATAACTACATGACTATATATATATATATACATGTATATATATATATATATATACATGTGTGTATATATATATATATATACACACACACACATATACACATACACACATGGCAAAGGTGCAATAACATTCTACAGATCAGAGAAACCCCTGAAGAGTCATTCTGGATAATATCTGGGATGATTCCTTATAGCTCTTCCATTTTTAATTTCTTTATTTTATTCCCGTTACCTACATAAATATTATTTTAATTTAATGCTACTTTATAAAAAAAAAATCCTAAGCATCACAGAAATTCTAGACAGAAACATTATAATTTAACCTTAGAGTAAAAACCTTAAATGGCAAAGTTCTGGTCACAGGGGTTTCACATAATTGTATATTTCTGCAAAGACTTGGAGGGCTCCTTAAATATAATTTGAAGACTTTTTATCACAATCTTTTTTATATTTGGTGCATCTGATAATGTGAGAAAATTTAAATTAAAACCTTAGCAGTAGTCTTCATAGAATTATATTGGAGAAAGTATTTTGAGAACTTTACAGACATTCCCATATATGTTAACTCTTTCAGGGACTTAATAATTCCAACTGAAATACAAATGTTAAAAATCACAAAAAAACATACTATTTATAATAAGTCTAAGTGTTTAAATAATTTAGGCATATGCATATAAAATATAAAAATCTACTTCCCCATTTGCTCATCTTTTTGTAACACAATTAATTTAATGCAAATAATATGCAAAATCTCTTTGAATGGAGAACCACTGGAGGTAAGTATCTATACAAACTCCTAAATAATTCAAATTTGACTTAAGTCCTAAATATCTTTTTATACCAAAACTATCATTATAGGTAAAATCAATTTGACCCTAAAAATGTTGTACATAAAATGAAAACTGTTGCAATGTTTAAAACCTTAGGAAAGTAACTGAGTTCTAAATTCTAGGACAGTAAAGAGTGGCTCAGTATATAAATAAGTGTATCTGTTAACCCTTTACCAAATTTACCAAAAGAGTTTTTTATCTGATAACCACATTGTAGATAAAGTCAAGCAAAATTGTATTTTCTGAGATTACAAAATAAAAGGAGGTAAAAATTTACAGGGAAAGGGGAGAAGAAGGAAGGAGGAAAATGAAGAGGGAATAAAAGAGATAGCAAGAATGCTAGACTCACTGCTTTTCATTCTTAATTTTAAAATACATTTACCACTATAAAGTTGACAATAGCTGGGGGACAGCATTTATTCCTTACAGGGCTTCAGACAATTAAGTATTCTAAATCTCTTTCCTTTCTTTATCTTAAAAATAATTTGATAGTAATTATAGATTTTTTTTGTGGAGAGTTGTTTCTGGTCTCAATCTCACTTCTAGATATGTAGTGAATGAAGTATAGAATTTTTTCTTCAGAAATTGCATTGGAATAAATGGAGTACTAAAGGGATGTTACCGCATATTTTGTCACCTTACATTTAGCTACTAAGAAGATTAACTATGTCCCCTTAATTGCCCAGAGTTAGAAAGCAGGTCCCAGTTAATACCTAATGGAAAAAAGAGAAGGAAGGATTGAGGGCAAGTGAGTAAGTATAGTGAGTCATAAAGCTTAATAGAACAGACTGTACGACAATGATTTACACATCTAAAGGAAAAAAGAAACACGCTTCTCTACAAAAATCTCATGTCAGAGGGCACTGGCTCAACCTCAACAAAAACAAATACAAATCAACAGGAAAGTCATAAACCCCTTTCCTTCTCCTCTGTCAGATAAAGTTAGATAGTCAAAGAGAAGAAATATCTTCATAAAAATATCAATCATATACACATAGAAAGCTTTAGATTTTTTGAAAGCACTCCTAAATATTGCACCTGAAATAAGGTAGAAGGAAGTTTTGGGTTACTAACTTTTACATGGATGCCATGACACGGAGAGCAAAAGTTCTACTAAATCCTTATGACTATAAACATATTCCCAATTTCTTCTATAAACAGCATCAGTATCCAAGGACATCCACGTTATCTTCATTCCTATTTTATATTATTTTTCAACTCAGCACATTAATTGGTGTGTGATTTGGTATAAAGTGAATTGGATGATGATAAAGCGCTACTCTGCTTTCTGTGTGTGCTTTTATTAAAAATGATGTCAAAATTTACACAATAACCAAAATTTAGGCATGTATTTAAAGCCTGTCATGTGACAAGCATGATGCTAAGCTCAGAGAAGAATGGGAGAGAGGCAGCATATCCATCTTGCATGTCCTCAAGTCACATATAATTTTAACAGCAATATCGGTTATTTAGATAAAATTTTTCAGTGCAAGAGGTGCTTTCTCTGATAACAATGGGTAGTATAGTTGGTGACCTTATCTCTACCCTTAGCAAAATATTTTTAAAATACAGAAAAGAATACTGTTAAATCAATATAAAAGGAATTATACCCTTCAACTCATAGAGGTAAATTTATAAGGATATTTTTTTTTTCTGATTCTTGGATAAAGAACATTGTTGGTTCTATTCCTTGTAGCATGGCTAAATTGGCTACTATCTGGCAAGGTTCTGAATAATCGCTTGGAATAAAAATACAGAAAAGGGGTATTGGCATCAGTGGACAACATCTAAGACATCAAGGGCTGGATCTAAACCTAGGAAAACAGGGATTTTGTTTAAAGAAAGTAAGTCTGAAACAGCCTAAGAATATAGTATAAGGAGATGCCATTCCTGAGCTTATCAACTTATAATCAAACTGAAGAAGCACAGCACAAGCTAAACTAAGGACTGAAGTGAGTATATTAATACACCACAAACAGATTTACATAAAATCAACAAGTTCCATAAAATCTGGGCTTTTTTCTCCGCAGAAAGTTAAAAAAAAAAGTCAACACTTAATCCTAGATGAAGTATGCAAAGAAAAGTGTTTGCCTCTCTTTGTTTTCTTCAAAGTGATGCCATGATGAATATTTAAAATCAGATCACAGAATTCATGAAAGCACAGACTATTAATACTTGCTTACTGTTGTAATTGGTCAACTCTCAAAACTCATAAATTTTGGTGCAACTCTAAGTTCTTATGCAATTAGAAGGTATTCAGTTATTTGGGTTTTGTGCCTCTTTGTACATGTGTGAAAATATATCATACACATATATATGTGTATATATGCATTTATTTATTCACATACACACACATACATGTATAGTCATTCCTCAGTATCCCTGCAGGATTGGTTTCAGGATCCCTGAGGAAACCCAAGGATGCTCAAGTCTCTTACACTTCACTGCCATGGATTCAACCTAGTACTCGGAGGGTGGCAAATTTAAATTTTGCTTTTGGGAACTTTGCAGAAATTTTTTCCCTAATATTTTCAGTTCGCATTTGGTTGAATTCATGTATGCTGAATCCATGGATACAGAGTCAACTATATATAATTCCATTCATATGCTTTGCTAAGGTACATATAAAACATGTTCACACCACTTAAATGCCAAAATATATAACATGAAATTTTAAAATCATGAGGCTCTGCCTTCCTCAGCCTCACCCGCTTGTCCCACATACTTAATCACCATTGCCAGAGAAGTACATATTATTCCATGTATTTTGCTCTTCTAATAGTCATATGTAAACATATACAGCTTTTAAATTATTTTCACAGCCTGCAGTTACAGTTACTATAATATACTGTGCCTTTTTTCACTTGACTATTGGAGCCATACGTTTTTATTCCATTTTACTAAGCTTCCCAGCATTCCACAGTTTAAATGAACCAACTTCACCATTCCTCTTTAGGTGGAAATTCGGGTTTTACCTGATTTTTGCTTCCATAAATGATGATGCAATAAACATCTTTGAAATCTATTTAGAATTAATACTACATGTTTTCTTTTTTTTTTTTTTTTTTTTTTTTTTTTGTGACTGTCTAGGACGCCCAGGCTGGAGTGCCGTGGCACGATCTCGGCTCACCACAACTCCGCCTCCAGGGTTCAAGCGATTCTTTTACCTCAGCCTCCCGAGTAGCTGGGACTACAGGCGCCTGCCGCCACGCCCGGCTAATTTTTTTGTATTTTAGTAGAGACGGGGGGTTTCACCGCGTTGTCCAAGCTGGTCTCGAAATCCTGAGTTCAGGCAATCCGCCCGCCTCAGCCTCCCAAAGCGCTAGGATTACAGGCGTGAGCCACCGCGCCCGGCATAAATTAATACTAATTTAATGTCTGAAACATTTCCTAGGGTGGCATTGCTGAGGCAGCCGAAGAGCTTTCAAAATTTGAAAAAAAAAAAATGCGTAGATGCTCGTTTCAGTCTCACCAGCAGTATGTCAGAGGAACCCATTTCCCCACTCCCTCACTACACCACAGAATAATGCCTTTTTTTTTTTTTCGTCAGTCTGATGAAAATAGCACAGTGTGTTGTTGTTGTTGTTAAATTCCTTACCTTAACTACTAGTGAGCAAGACTGGCTACGTGGGTGGGGCCCCGTACAAAAATGAACATGCAGGCACCTGCTGGGATCAGGAAAGACACACTGCCACCGCAGACGGGTGACTTCCGAGCGACTGCTGCCTCTACATCTGGGTCCACGGTACCTGGACGCGAGCCCCGCCCAGTAGCGGCTCAACGTGCAGTGACGCAGCCAGCGCGGCGGGATACCCGCTGCCTTGTCCCGCCCGGAAACTAACTGGGGATTGTGCTAACTTCGCCCCTTTCAGTACCGAGGAGTATGCCCCCTGCTGGCAGGGAGGGCCACCGCAAAATGAGGGCTTTCTCTGCTAACACAAGCTGATCTCTGCCCCGGACTGGGGTGGGTGAAGTGGGAAGGAGAAGAACCCAGGAAGGTGGCCAGGAGGCAGGAAGAAGGCCCGAGGTGGGCCTCATCTAGCCTGGAATTCCAAGTTAGAGGTGTATGCTCCCTTGTCGCAGTAGCGTTTACTGACAAAACCGAAATTCAGAAGGAAAAATATAAGAATTCCAAGATGATGGCCTCAGAGCATCAAACCCTAAGCAAAGAAGCCTGCTCAGTGCAAGAACCTATGTGGTTGCACAGTCAGCTTGCCCCTGAAGCACCCTGCTGATGAGAGTGAACATCTACTCATGAGTTTATCAGACTTCTCAAGTTCTTTTTCTCTAAATTTCTTGAGCATATCCTTTTTTCATCATGATGTTTGTTTATATTTTCCTTAAACATTTTAGAATCGTTTTGTTTAAGAGTAATAAGAACATATCTTCTGCCCAATATGTTACCTTCTATTTTTGTCTGATAAAATAAGTTGTCTATTTTTCCCCAAGTCAGTAATTTCAAGTCCTTATGCATATACATATACATATACATATACATATATGTTCTGGGACACTTTGCCATTTGATTTCCCAAACTGTTAATTCAGCTTTCAGTCTTATATTTTTTACTTTTTCTATTGAATATTTTAAATACAGAAATTACATTACAAATGAGCTGTTCATCATTTTAATGATAACAGTTAAGCATATGTTTATTTATTAATACTGTGTATCAAAGGCAATTTATAAGTCTTTCCTCTAACAGGAAATCTTCTTGACAAATTTATTTTTTTATTTATTTTCCCAATCTTCATGACTTCTAAAGTTTTTTTAAGTGGACTATAAAATTGTAATCTTTTTTTGTTTGTTTATTTTTGTCTTTACGGAATGCTTCTTAATTGTGTTCACAATCATACTGTCATCATAAATTTGGATTAACTGTGAATTCTATTAGATTTTTTTTTGAGACAGGGTCTAGCTCAGTCACCCAGGCTGGAGTGCAGTGGTGTGATCATGGTCATAGATTACTGCAGCCTCAACCTCCCAGGCTCCAGAGATCCTCCCACCTCACCTCTCAAGTAGCTAGGGCTACACGTGAGCACTACCACAGTTAGTTTTACTTCTTATTTCTTTGTTTAAATGGGATCTCATTATGTTGCCCAGGCTGGTCTCAAGTGATCCTCACACCTCAGCCTCCCAAAGTGTTGGGATTATAGGCATGAGCCACCATGTGCCACCTAAATTCATTTTTAACTGTGCTTTCTTGCTTTCTTAGTAAACTGCCCTCTATTCTGAGATTTTTTTTAATTAAAAATAACATGATTCTTATTGTTTTCTTGAGTACTTATGATGTTTATATCCCTTACATACAGATATGTAAGGGATATATATATATATACACTTTGTTCCAGAAAGTGTGAGTACTTATAATGTCTATTTCCCTTACATACAGGTATGCAAGGGTTATATATATGCATACACACACACACACACACACACACACACACTGTTCCAGAGAGAGAACAGTCTGTGTGTCTGTGTGTGTGTATAAGTATGTGCATAGCTTGCTTGCTTGCTGCCTTAACTTTTTTTTCTTAGTTTTTTTAAATGTCTTGACAAATTGAAGAATTCTTGGTTCAGAGAATTGTACTGTCTTCTAGAATTCATTGGTGCAGATGTGATGTGTGATCAAAATTGACTCTACTTTGCTCTCATGAAGTTTATATGCTTTTTCACTTCATCCTCAGAGTGGATAAAATTTCACTAGACTAGGTCTTGGTGTGTACCATGTTTTCATTAACCATATTTGGCACCAGGTCAGCATGACTTTAAAACCTCATCTCTTTTTCAACCAATGTGAGTGCTCTATTCACAGCATCTGTGTTTCCTATAATGTCTTTTACATTGCCTTCCAGAATGCCTATTGTTCAGTACTTTCCCTGGATTTCTTCTCAATTTCTCTTATTGCTGTCACTCTTGAATTCTTCACAGGGTATTTTTTTGTTGTGGGAAACTTTGTCATTTGATTTCCCAAACTATTAATTCCGTTTTCAGTCTTATATTGTTCACTTTTTCTATTGAGTATTTTAAATACAAAAATTACATTACAAATGAGCTGTTAAAATTCTAAGATTGTTATTCTTCAATGTTGCCATCTCCTTAAAAATTCCTTTCTGTAAAATAGTTTTTAAAATTTTTACTGAATAAAATGAAAAGAATTTACCTTCTGAAGGCGGCTTACAAATCTAAAATAAAATTTTGGTTTTGCCAATTGCTACATTTTAATACTTTATTTGAACAAATCGCTTCACCTCTGAATATCTCAGCTTTAGAAAACTGTTGTGAGAATTAAATGAAAGACTATGAGAAGCAAAACCCTGCTCATAGTAGACACTTAATAAATGTGAATCACTTGCGTTAATGAAACCATAAACTCTGTGAGAAAATGTGCTTTGCATAACTTTTGTTAGCTAAAAGCAATCATTTATATTGAATATCATTCCTCATTATCAAGAATAATGTCTCAACTTAAAAGAAATTAATATATCCAAATCAGGTACTACTTACTAATTTATGGTCTTAATAAGACCCAAATTTACATGCTTATGAAAACTTTTATTATCATTTTTTGTCTTTAGTTATTCTAGCTTATTATTATAGTAGCCATCTAACATGTAGTAAAGAAAAAAGTGCACAGTGATGAAAGTTTACCTTGAAATATTTTTAAGTTTTCTCATCTTTCATTATATTTTTAGAATGAAAATAACACAGATTTTTATTCTCTTTGCTGTTCATTTATAATATTGGCTATATTCCTGGCCATATTCAAGAAACAAAGGAAACTGAACATGTGAGATCTTTGAGATTTGGTTGTGGTCCTGGCACCAGCTGTCACAGGACAGCTCTCTGTCTCTCTGTTGCTTCTTTTAACATTTTTAAAATTGGAAATCGCTTTAAATAGATGCATACAACTAATGTAAAATATTCTTCTCCCATTCCCAGTGTTCTGAATATCTGTTTTTAAGTAGTTGGTGAATATTGTAATTGATATATTAGAGATAGGTTTATGGCCTGGCAAGTCACAAATAAATGACCTATTTAGGTACACCCTGAATAATTTTTGTGCATTTGTTTCCATATATGCCAAATGGAAATTTTTTTAAAATCTCACCCTTTCCATCTGAAAGATGTGTTTCAAGGAAAAAACATATTTCAAAACTAGCCTATACTTATCAGATGCCCTTCTGTACTAAAGTCATTGTATGCAATTACTTCCAACAAGAACAATGCTGCTAAGGATGACGGACCTAGAGTTGCCTGAGTGCTTGCTTTCAGAAGACAATAAAAGGAGCAGTTGCCACGGGTGGTTTATACTTTTTCAGTCTGCCTGACATTTCTGAAGTATGACTCTATTGCCCAGGATCTGCCCTTGGCATTAAACAGGGCAAGATTAGGTTTCATTGAGTTACAGAACACAGATGCCCCAAACAAACATACCAAAAGATATGTGTGATAAATTGTAATGACAAGACACGAGTTTCAAGATGTAAGCAGCATGTTTTGTTATGTGATAGTTTAGTGAAATAAAATACCTTCCCATGTTCAAGATCTAAATTAAACAATCACTTATAATGCCATTGTATTTCCTGATGTTTTATTTTTTCTTTACTTAGACCAAAAGAGAAGAGATTCATGACTCATCTGTCAGTACAACTTGTGATTTTTGATGTTGAAATGAAGCTAAAAATCTGTGCCTGACATTCTTAAAATGATTTCCTTATGAAGATATGGCTAAAAGAGATACAGTCAATAGATCTTCCCACATATTCCTTGATATTTTTTATTTACCACTGGAAAATTGTGCAAACAGCAAGAAACTTGATATTCATTTTTCAGTGCCACCCAACAATCTCGGGTCCTTAAATATTAAAATGAACACCTGGAACCATAATTAAGAATACCTACTTTGGAAAAAATAGGCTACATTTCTGTAGTTTTCAGTAAATCCAAAGTATAGAAGCCCTGCTCAGTCACCCTGTAGTAAACCTTTTCAAAGCAACATGTTTTAAACAATTAGATTAGCACAGTGTGTTGTAGCCACAATACACTACCAAGCAGGGACTATGATAACAGACAACCCAACAGCATAAATACATGCTTCACAGTTTGATGTTGTGAAAGCTGCTATTTCCATTTGACCAATGCTCAAAATGTACAGTGGAAATTACAGAATGTCACAAGATAAAATAGATCAAAAGGCATGATGGACAGTCAGCAAGAGACACAGGTGTTTAAAGGACAGTAACATTAATGTGAGTCTCAGGCAGCCACCCAGGCTCTATGAAAAAGTAGGAAATACTATCTGTAATAAAGAAGATGGAGTGCTTACAGGCTGGGCTGAGCACTGCTTTGAGGAAGGAGAAACCTCAGTCAAAATTGTCACTTATGAGAACAGTGGATAGAGCAGAAATGACTATCAACTTCTGCTCTAGTTGTGTGGTAGAGGATAGAATTCACTGGGTTCAGCACATACTATCCTAAAGTACGGCACCTTTGCATTTGGGAAAATAGCAGAAAAAGGCAGGGCACCCTTACTTTCCCCTTGCCCTTCTCCCTTGAAACAGGTCATAAAATCTTGAAAGGTCACTCTGACCTTCTTCCTCTCCTGTCCTCTACAAGGAGTCACAAGACTCTCTTTCAAGATGTGTCCTCCTTATACCCAGAGAAAAGGATTGCCCTTCTCTCTAAAGATACAGAAAAGTATCTGAATAAGCAGGGCTTGCTAAGTTCCCTGCAGTTTATTACCATTAGATCAGACTCCCTTTGTCCAACCATACTTCTCCACAACAATCCACATCTATATCAAACCTAAGCATAAAAATATGCAAGTGTATCATTTCTTTGGGTTGTTCATTTCTTATGAAAGCACTTATGTCATATAAAACTTTTATTATATCAATGTGTGTGCTTTTCTCTTGTTAATTTTTCTCCTGAGGGCTCTCTGTCATGAACCTAAAGATGGGTGAAAAAGATATTTTCTTGGCCGGGCGCGGTGGCTCAAGCCTGTAATCCCAGCACTTTGGGAGGCCAAGGCGGGTGGATCATGAGGTCAAGAGATCGAGACCATCCTGGTCAACATGGTGAAACCCCATCTCTACTAAAAATACAAAACATTAGCTGGGCATGGTGGCGCGTGCCTGTAATCCCAGCTACTGAGGAGGCTGAGGCAGGAGAATTGCCTGAACCCAGGAGGCGGAGGTTGCGGTGAGCCGAGATCCCGCCATTGCACTCCAGCCTGGGTAACAGGAGTGAAACTTTGTCTCAAAAAAAAAAAAAAAAAAAAGATATTTTCTTTTCCCCTGCACTAGTTGACATCTTTCACGAATACACTATTTAGTTGCAGAGGCAGAGCCATCAGTACCTTTTATATATATGCGTACACAATCCTCTTATGTATACACGTGTATGTGTGTGTATTTATGCACACACACACACACACACAAACACACACACACACACACACAGTCCTACCATGACAATCTCTTCCTTCAGAAAAGTGAGATATTATCAAAATAAAAGTTTATCCAGAATTTTTGAAAAGAAAAAAATAATCGTTACTGATTCTTAAATCCTCTGTTTTTGGTTTTGTAGGATTTTTTTCCTCTTGATAAATGCCTGCCATTGTATATCTTTTATATTGGGAATATGCTTTTTGTTTTGAATGTAATCTGACAAAATACCTTTGCCATAAAATAGTATGGTTGTTCTGCAAAATAGGTTATAATAATGCCTTATTTATTATCCCTGAAATAGAGCTATTTTTCTTCAACTATTTTCATAGTTACTTCTTTCTACATTGTTAAAAAGACATAGTATTGACTCTTATTTTTTCTTTGAATATTTCTCTTCCCCTTAGGCATTTTGTGAGAGAATGCCTAAGTTACAATTTCTGTGGACTGTAAATCCTCCAGATAATGTCTTCAAGATTGGGAAGACTTGCTGAGTAATAATATAGAGATCTGACCTTAAGTGCATCTTGCATAAGATGCTACATCACTGGCTCTTTTTCCTCTCTCCATCTTCTGAAGAAAGCACCATCAAAAAGCACTTAAGCTTTCTAGGGCTCCTTTCACATTTACTTAACCTATGATAAAAGAAGACAGATTTAGTGCTTCCTACAAAGCTCCCCTACAATCTCCTCCCTTACCCTCCTCCCCCTCCAAGCCTTCTTACTAAACACATATGTTTCCATTAGTGCTGCCTGTGGAACCTCAGGGCAGGCCATTCACTGACAGTACCTAGAGGAAAAAGTTAGATGGTTTTAAGTGAATAAAGCAAGAAAGAGAAGGAGGAGAAACCAAGAGTCTAAGAATTGACAGGAGCAAGGATAGAATGAAAACAATACATGGGAACCAAGAAGTTTTGCAAATAAAAAGCGGAGCGGGATGGAGGAGGGGGAATTCATTAACTCACTAACTGGTTAAGTTCTCCAAAGCTATGAACAAGGCCCTACTACTCCAGCATGTCCTTGATGCAGACCTTGTAAATAGTTTCTGAATGAATAAAATTAATTCAACATGAAGAAATTCAGTAAGAAAATGAGGGAAGATTTTGACACTCCTGATTAAATTGGAGATACTTCAGTGGGTACAAAACTACCTCAATAACAAGGAGAGCTTGTTTGCAGCAACCCTGCATCATGGATTTCAAAAGAGATATTTTCGTGCAGTAATTATAAGTAAGATTCTTTACTCCTGCTTAGCAATATGGTTCACATATCAATACTAGAAGTTCTGTTTTATTTTCTGGTTTAAGACTTGTATTATAGTTGAAATAATCTCCCACATTCTCTCTTTCATCTTACATTCATGATAGAAACTGTAATTAGATACAGCGATGTGCAGAAGATACTTTCTTAAATCAGGTTTTTAGAGAGCAATAAGGTATAGAATAATTCATCTCTTAGAGAAGCCTGACCTACATGTTTCCTCACTCCTCCTTGGTAATTTTCTCCCAGCTCAATGCAGTCATCTTATCAAGATAAGCATCAACATTTTTTTGTTTCCTAACTAATTACCTTTCCCATTAGAATATGAGCCCTTCGCCCTGCATGGGTTGTCAGTCTGGTGTGCTAAAGCACAGAATAGATGCTCAGTACTACAGTTGAATGAATGACTTCTGATGCCTCTTGATTTTGGATTTTTTTTATTCTGATGCTAGAAAATTAGGAATGACTCAATGTTATAAGCTAATGATTTACAAACATGAATGTATTTACTTCATGACACTGGACTCTATATTTTTAAGGTTAAGTTAGGCTTTCATCACTGATATACTTAATTACATGGCAATTCTACTAGAGCTTTTCAAATAATTTTTGGAGTTAGATACATTGCCTGTCTTTATGTTGCTTTATTCAGAAATATGTATGCAATGGTTCTGTTTAAAATTATTAGCTCCCATGTTAGAGATATGCGTTTGTTCACTTAAATTTTATAAATCCAGAAGCACCTAGCATTTTATTGGCTTCAATATACAGTAGTAGAAAATTTTGACAATCTCTCCAAGGTGTTTCTCTGATCTCTTCACTCTTGATGGTACCATCATGTCTTCTGATATTATCACTTAGGTCAGATTAATTATAATGACCTTTTAGCAGGAGTCTGTGGATCTAGATTATTTGCCATTTATCCAACTGTTTTTATATTCTACTTAAAAACTTCTAATAAATCCCTGCTATCTGAGATATAAACCTTATTTTAATTGAACCGGCATTTACCATCTCTTGTAAATGTCTCACAACCCTTGTATTGGCATCATAACTTTACTTCTGTTCAAATGGATCATCACACCTCAATCTCTTTGCGAACTCTCTTGTGCCTATCTGAAACTTATTTCATTCATTATTCCAAATGATGAGATTCTAATATAATAGACAAAAATATCCCACATATGAAATCAAATAAACATAATCACAAATTATGTTTGTGATTAGGATATGCAAAGATGATTATAATTTTTTTTCTCAGAGCAACTACATAAAATGAAAAGACTCCGATAAAAATATGAGAAGCATTCTGCCTAAGAGTGTGATGCAAACTGGACAGTTTGTGTTAAGGAGAGACTGAGAGGGAGGAGAACAGAAGGAGGCAGTGCAATGGTGAGAGTCTGGGGACTTAGTGAGTGGAAATTTCCTGGTAACAGCATGTTTGTTCCCTAACACCCCACCATAAGTTGAATATTTAGTAAAGTCTACTAAATTACCATGTTTTGTGTCAATGTGTGAAATAGTTGAGTTTTGCATCCTGATCACTGCAGGGAACAGAAAGCATGCTGGGAAGTAAGATGGGGAGCAATAGAAAGGAAGTTCCTGCACCCAGGGATTCTTGGAATGGCTTTAGATTCCTAAAGACTGGGAAATAATCACAGTATAGGAGGTAAGCATAATGAAGATAAAATTACGATTCTTTCTGTCTCTCTCCCCCACCTCATTTTAATGAAGACCTTCTTGACAACCTAGTAGGAGTGATGGCTTCAATTTCAGAGCAGCTATAGAGTAAAACATCTGTATTATTTCAGCATGTGTTATATACTGATTTGTTTCTGATAATTGAGTATGTGTATATTTACAGCAATCCATATCATTTTTTCAGTTAATTATAACATGATTTTTGTAAATAGTCATATTTTTACTTCTTTGGATCTGTTAGAGCTTCTGAAGTTTATTAATAAGCACCTTATTAATACTTGGTTGGTTGATTTGTTAATAACAAAGCAGTCTCAAAAGAAAAATCCAAGTGAATATTCAGAAAATGGAGAAAAGAAGATGACCCTGATTCTCCAAAGGAATCTTCCCAGGGCCCGGGGAGGTTGAGCTCTGTAATTCTGCTGTCATCTCCTTGTCAGTAGTGATGATTGCTGCATTTTCCCCATATGCTGGTTTTCAAACATACATGAGAATTGTCAATTAATTGTTTCAAAAGAACCTATGATTTTATGGGGGTATTTTTTGATCTTCTAGTCTATTACAAAGAATTAGTATCCCAATTTACTAAAAAGAATAAAACAAATTATTTGAAAAAAAAATCTCTTTTATAGATTCAATATTATAGACATTCACAAATGAGAATTAGACCCAAATCAGGTAAGATGCTATGGAAAATGTAGTAACACTGATTTCATTTCCTATAATTTTGCAATTTAAAATACATATAATTACATTCAGCAGTGATATTTCTTCTTTTCAATAAACAAAATATCTAGGGATTATATCTTGACATTTCACCTGTCTAATACATGCCTTGGGAAGGTTTCTGCTTTGTACTTCTGTTTCTTCAGCTGTAAAGTGATAATAACAATGGTTGCCACCTCATAGGGTTTCTGAGTGGCATAAAATAAGTAAATACATAGAAGGTGCTTGAAGCAATTACTGCCACATACTAACTTCTGTGTCAATGTTTGCTGTTACTCTTATAACTATTAATTGAAGTTCAATTTTAAGCAAAAAAGAAAAAAAAATGACATCAACATACATAAAATGCCATGAATGACTTCAAGTTTATTAAGGTACATATATTATTACTATTTTAAGAGCTAATAGTAAAAACAAAAAGTTTTATTAAAAATAGAATTGTAGGCATAACACTTAAATTTAGAGAAATGGGACAATATTATATCATCATTTGGAGAAAGTTAAGATTTCAGATTAATGTGAAAAAACACTTAAAGAATAATAATGCCACCCCATTGATTTGGGTTCTTCCTCCTCCTGTGGCTTGAAAGCTGTTTTCCCCTCAAAAATTCATATTGAAATTTAATTGCTATTGTAACAGAAGTAAGAGATGTAACCTTTAAAGGTATTAAGTTATGACAGCTCTGCCCTAACAAAAGGATTAAAACCATTATAATGGGAGCACATTCATTATGGTGGAAACCGGTTCATTATAAGAGGGCGACTTAGGCCCCCTTTTCCCCTTCTCTCATTGTCCTTCTACCATGTGATGTCTTTTGCCATATTATCACATGGCAGGAAGGCACTTGCCATATGCTGGCACCTTGATATTGGACTTACCAGCCTTGGGAACTGTGAGACAATATATTTCTATTCATTATAAATTACTCAGACTCGGGTATTCTGTTTAGTATCACACAACAGACTAAGACACATCTTTATTTAAAATATGATATATTACTTTTTATGACGGAAAGAGGATTTCATCAATCTTTCTTAGAGCAGTACATTAAATGTATTGAGCAATAGCTTAAATACATGTTATGTTTAGAACGTGAACATGTTCTGGATTTAATTATAAAATGATATTCAAAAAGTATTGTGACTGGAAAATAATAGTTTAGTCCATATGGTATTCCTGCTGTTTTATAATATTTTATTATCTATCAGAATATATAAAATCCTTTACAAGCTAATCTCACAGGTACTTAGTAACTCAATTTCTGTTTACTTCCTCTGCACAGTCTCCTTCCGTCCCCTTTCCTCTCTTCTCCATTCATAAAACATTTTCTGCAATTATACATGTGTGGTTTAGTCTGTCTGTAATAGGTGATTCTCTCATTTTCACTTGTGTAGTGACCAAGCATTCCTTGATACCCAAGACAGAAATGTTATCCTCTGTGACTTTTATTGTTGAACTCCTGTGGGTAAGTTTAGTTGCTTTGCTCATTCTCTTTTGCAAAACTCCATAGTATTTTCTCCCTCAAGAGAGATTAAGAAGGGCTTCTCCTATGGATATCCAAAAAATAACTCTATTTCATCTATTGGAATAAAATTGTCAACGTCTCTTCTTATTTATAGTAAGTTTGGAAGACTGGTAGATTGATAGCACAGTCTTCTGTGCGATTAGAAGCCTAAGCCTTCGAAAATAGCACATTAGTAAATGATTACAAAGGTAGTAAAAACATGAGTAAGAGAGAGAGAGAGAGAGAACAAGAGAGAATATGTGCGTGTGTGTGTGTGTGTGTGTGTGTGTGTGTGTGCGCGAAGGAAAGAGAGAAAGAGAGTTGGGACACAGTGACATATCTGTGCAATGCTCTTGGCCTTCTCACTTCACTTAAAATAATGCAGAATAGTTCACCGCTCCTTTGGCTCTTTCGTGATTGGTCCCACAGACTGGGGGTCACAAATCTTTCCTCCTATATCTTCCTGTGAGTGACTTCTGCTTCTCATTCACGTTTCTGTGCAAAAGTCACCTTAAAAAAAAGGCTTTTTTCTGACAAGAAAACTTAATTATATTTTTAATTCTTTTCACTCCAAACATTTTTCAATCCTCCTCTCACCTTGCACTTTTGTTTCCTTCACTTCTTTCATCATCCAAATCCTTTTCTTTTCTCTTTAGCATGGAAAAGGTACTATTAAATACAGAAAGGAAATACATTTCCATGAGTGGAATTGGTAGACAAGAGAGTATCATATTAATGCTTGATACATTTTGCCAAGTTTCTATCAAGAGATACTTTATTGCTATTGCTATCATAATATAACAAGTATAATTTTAATACAGATATATAATTACACCATTCATTATAGTTATCACTTATTGTGTTCCTACAATATACCTATCACTATGGCAAGTGCTGTAATACATTAAGTGCGTCTTTACATGTATTCTGTCTAACAGTTCGTACTTCCAGGGGCAGTATAAAAGAGTGCCAATTTTAACGTACTCACTCTCACCATTATTTTAAAAACCTTGGGCCATTAAAAATTATATTTTACTTTCTTAATTTGAATTTTTATTTGGCAAATATGGTAAAGCATGTTTTTATATTTTACTAATCATTTATATGGCTTTCTTTGGTTAAAATGTAATGTATTAGTTTATAGCAAAGTACCATAAACTGGGTGGCTTAAACAACATAAATGTATTGTCTCACTGTTCTGGAAGCTAAAAGTTCCAGATCAATGTGTAGATAGAGTTTTCCTTTCTTTGAAAGTGTCAGGGAAGGATCTATTCCAGGTCTTTATTTTAGCTTTTGTTAGTTCCTTGGCTTGTGGCAGCATAACACCAATTGGCAGATGGCATTTTTCCTGTGCCCTCACAGTGTCTTCTCTTGTATATGGGTCTCTGTGTAAAATCCTTTTAGTGAAAACCCCATTCAAATTGGACTCATACTCACCTTAATGATCTCATCTTAAATTTATTATCTACAAAGATACTACTTTCAAATACTAACAAATTCTGAGGTACTACTGAGTATAAGGACTTTAAGACATGAATTTTGGAAGGACTTATTTCAATCCATAATATCCAGTTTATAATCTTTGTTAATTTTTCTTTTGGTGGGCTCCTATGTTTTTATGAGTTTTAAGAAGAGTAGACATAAAATCCTGCATTACATGTCTGACAATTATATTTCCGTGTTTATCTTTCAATTTTGTTTATGCACTATTGATATACAAAATTTGTATGTAGGATTATTTCTTTAGCAAATTACCTTTAGACATAACTTTGCCATACAAATATTAGATAAAGAATAACCCTATCTAGATTTCTTAAATTTCAGTTCTTTAAATTATTTAGTAAAAGCCATATATTTTACCCCTTCACAATCACCTCCCTTGAACATTGTTTTTCACACTGCCAGAAGAATTTATCTAACATGTGCTTCTGATTTCTTCTCCCTTTGTTTAGAATCCTTGAATGGCTTCTCACCCTTTCTATTGTAAAAATCTTATTGCAGAGTATGATCTACTGACATTTCTAAGAGCTGGCCCTTGCCCGTTTTCCCAGCCACATATCTGCCCACTCATATACACATCTATGCTTCCTTCAAGTCTAAAAAACGCACTATGTCCTCTCAGACATCAATATCTAGCCCTTAACTGGAATGCATATATGCATTTCAGAACTAATTCCAGGAATTGTGCATCAGATGCATTGGCTTTTCTATGGGAATTCTAAGTATTATATGTGGTATGTAATCTATAAGAGATTGGTGAAAATAAACAAATTTTTGTATTTAAAAAAGTATTTCTACATAAAGAAGTGATCATTCTAAGTGGAGTCATCATAGAACTTCGAACACAGGATGCAGAGACAGTTGAGCAGATTGTGTGGAACTGGTGGGATGATAAAATCAGAGGTTGGGAGAAACACTTCCAGATATTCTCTGGTGACAGACTAATAGTTCTGAATGCACAGAAATTATTTTACAGATATTTTTTAAACTTTTCATTTTGAAATAATTTTAGATTAGCCAAAGAGTTATGAAGATGAAATAGAAAGTTCTTATATACCCTTCATTTCAGTTTCCCCTGATAGTAACATCTCATACAACTCTGGTGCATTCATCAAAATTAATAAACTAGCGTTAGTGCAAAAAATATTCATCAGACTCAAAGTTTATTCAGATGCTATGGTATTTTCACTTATGTTAATTTTCTGCTCCAGGAAATTTATTCTTATTTACTATGATTCATGTCTCCTTAGTCTCTTCCATTCTGTGATAGTTTCTTAGCAGTTCCGTATTTTTTATAACCCTGACACCTTTGAAGGGTAATTTTTAGGTATTTTATAGAATATTACTCAGTGTGCATTTATCGAATGTTTCTCAGTGTTAGATTGAGAGGGCAGATTTAAGGCAAGAATACCACAGAGGTGTCCTGCCCTTCCCATCAGGGGTATATCTTACCAACATTACTTATTCCTGGTGATTCAGCTTTGGTTACTTGGTTCTGGTGGTGCTTGCCAGATTTCACCACGTTTAAAGTTACTACTATTTTTGCCTTTCTATACTTTATCAGTCAGAAGTGAGTCACTAAGGCCAGTCCCCACTCAAAGAGAAGGGAGTTAAACTCTACTTCCTGAAAGGAGGAATCAAAATTTATGGTCAAATTTTAAAACTACCACAGTAATGCATTCAGGAGATACTTTGAGTATTACAAGTATGGTCTTCTCTTTTTATCCTCTAATTATAGTAATCATGTTTAAGTTTCTATTTTTGTCATTATTTCTACATTCACTATTTAGAATTAAGAAAGAAATATTTGATCCTCTCTCTCATTTTTTATTTATTCAATCATTCATTTAATATCAATATAAATTCATGGATATTCTTATGTTATAATCTATTATTATCATTGGTGGGTGTTTTTTCTCAAATTGCTTCAGCTTTGGCTATTGAAAATTATTTCAGATTGACTGCTACATCCTCTTTAAAATGTTTTAATTAAAAATTATTTTAACTTTCTTTTTAATGGCATTGAAAAATGCTTTAGGTTAATCTTGTCTTTTCACTGATTAGTTCATAGAATTAGCAATTCTCCAGGAAAGCTTGTTTTCTTTTATTAGAGACGAATATTTACAATTTTAGATCTGGGAGCTTGGTATGTTCTTTGCTATTGAAGTTCTAACTTCTAGGCCCTTTCAATAGAAAGAGTTAGGAAGTATATGTATGTATACTACAGAATTATACACATACATTTATATTTATTTACATATTTTACCTATCAGTATCTATGTTAAAAGAAACATACCTTCATAGTCCAATCTCCAACTTTAATTCAGCACCACAAATTTTATCTTAGACTTCTCTTTCTTGCTTAAACTCTACCTCTGCAATGAGAAACTTGAATCCCATTATCCATAGTTTATTTATGTATTTGTTCAAATCAAAATACATGTAAAATTGTTTTAAAATTGCTAATTCATTGGGCTGTGAGAATTACATTTATTAACTGAGTACACTGTTTATTATGTATGGTGGCCTTATAGTACCTAGTCAAACACTGTTTCAAAATTACTTATGTTGGTTCCTGTTCCCCCATCTTTTTAAGTGAGATTATGTCACACATTTCTAGATATATTCTGTATTACATGATAGAATCCTCCAATGCCCTGGTTGATTTTCTTAAAATTTGCATACATTAAATTTCTCATTTTGTGGTGTCCAGTTTTGAGTTTTGATAAATGTATACAGTCAAGTTTCCACTAAAGCTTCTCAAAGCACTATTCCATCACCCTAAAACTTCACTTGGGTTGACTGTGTGTAGTCAAACCTACCCCTTACAGCAAACTCTGACAATTAATGATCTATTTTCCATTCCTATAGTTTTATCTTTTCAGAGGACAAAATAAACACAATACAATAGTGGTCTTTGCAGTCCAGTATTTTTCACTTAGAAATTACTTCAAGTTAAGTGAATAAGTTCCATCATTTCCTTTTTCCTTTAATAACTAAGTAGTATTGCATTGTATAAGTGTACCTAATTTCTTCTTCTTCTTCTTTTTTTTTTTTTTAAATCCAACAATACCTTGGTTTTTTCAAACAATACCATACAAGTTTGTGTAGGGAAGTATAATAAGTTTTTAATTCATTGGATGAATAAGTAGGAATGGGACTGCTGGTTTGTGTAGCAAATGGATATTTAACTTTATATGAAACTGCCGAAGTTTTCCAAACTACCTGTACCATTTTCCATTTCCTCTAGAAGTAAAAAATATGCACAGGATATGTATGCTGGAAAGTGCAAAATTCTGATGAAAGAAATAAAAGCTCTAACAAAATGGAAGATATACTGTGTTTATGGATTGGAAAACTCAATCTTGTTAAAATGACAATTGTTTCCAATTTAACATATATATTGAACAAAATTCCATTCAAAATCTAAGCAAGCATTTTATAGACATAGACAAGCTTATTTTAAAATCTATATGGAAGATCAAAGTAACTAGAATATTCAAAATAATTCTGAGAAAAGAAGAAAGTTAGAAAAATCTCACTACATAATTTTAATACTTAAGAGGATAGATAGATAGGTAAATGAAACATAATAGTCCAGAAATTGACCCACACAAATGTAATCAATTGACTTTTGAAAAAGTTGGAGAATCAAATCAGTGAAGTAAAGATAACCTCTACAACAAATGGTACTAAGACATTTGGGCATTCATATTTAAAAGAAATGAGTCCTGACTCATATTTCACAACTTATACAAAACTTAACTGAAAACGGATCAATGAATCATAGACCTAGAGGTAAAAAGTGAAACTACAAATCATCTATAAAATACTCAAGAAAATCTATTTGACCTTAGATTTGTTAATAAATTTTTATATATAACAGCAAAAATATGACCATAAGTAAAAATTTATACTTTGTCAAATTAAAGCATTTTTGTATACAAATGTCATTCTTAAGAGAATAAAACCACACCTCATAGATGGGAAGAAAATTTTTACAAATGTCATATTCGGAATACATAAAGAATACTTGAAACTCTTCAATAAGAAAATCAATGACCCATTTAAAAGTGGGAAAATGATATAAACAGACACTTCACCAAAGAAGATACAGGATGGGAAATAAGCATACAAAAAAGATTCAATATCATTCATTCATTATAAAATGCAAATTAAAACTGCAAGGCAATACCATTACACATCTATTATAATGGCAATGTTTAAAAAAAAATCAGACAATACTAAATTCTACCAAGGATACTGTGCAACAGGAACTGTCATTCCACAGATTTTTAAACTGTACATAATTTATTTCATAGCATAGGTTTTATTTTCAAATAATCCCTTTTGTCTTTATTACAAAGTCTGTAGTAAATAATTTAGTCAGATTTTGTATTACTTTCCTTTTCCCTCAAACTCAACTTTTAATTATTTTTCTTTTAACTGGATTTGCCAATGAAAGTACATTTAAAATTGAGGAGGCTGTCTCAATTTTAGAGGATACTTAGGAATCAGCTTGACTAAATGAATAATTATAATTGCTAACCTTGGATGAGAGCAGAAAGACCACCTGAATTCTATAGCTTACAGCATGGCACCTGAGAGAAAGCTATTCATTCCTGTTTTCGTAAGTCATGCTAAAACCCATGTGGAGCTAAAAGATATACATTACTGATTGGAAGAATCAAGGTAATGACAATTTCTAATTAACAATATACTTTTTGTTAGCTCCTAAAATACATTTGGTATTTATTACATGTCAGGTACCCTAATACATGCTTTGCAGGCCTGCTCGCACATAAGAACAAATTATTAGCATCTTATTAGAGAGAAATAATCTAAAATAGAATAACATTATATTTTTAAAACTTTTGATTAAATTGAGATATTCAAATATAGCTTCATTACACAATATGAATAAAATAATATTGATAGTTATAAGCCAAAAGGAAATACCTATGATTCAGGTAATATGAAAGATGACACAAGATAATTTTCCTGAATGTTCATACTTAATGGATATTTGCCATGATAAAGAAAGCATGAGCTTTAGTATGCCTGAAAATTTTCTATTACAAAAAAAATTTTAGACAGACTTTCAGTGAAAAAGGAAGAGAACACACTGAACTTTTCACACCACTGAGACGACCTCCTCAATTTTAAATGTAGTTCATTTAAAAATCCAATTAAAAGAAAAATAATTAAAAGTCAAGTAAGAAAAAATAGGAAAGTAATGTAAAACTTACTATTTCTAAAATATGTTAACTTAACGGTGACCATAATATGTGCACTAGAGTATACCGAATGACAAGAACAAGCAAAGGAAACTGTTTACTCTGGTGTTAATATTATTTTTAAGATTTTAGTTTAAAATATTACCAAATAAAGAGCAACATTGACAATAAATTTTTCATTAGCCTGAGAGGAAAGAAGAAAAAAAAGAAAAAAAAAAAAAAGGAAAGTGATCTACACAGCTGATGCAAGCAAGCACAGTAGGAATGTTGTGGAAGACGCAGCTCAGTTAATGGCATGAGGAAAAATGAATGATGAGGCTCAGTTAAAAAAAAAATAGTGATTGGCAGTTTAACCCCCAGTAGTCTAGTGGTCTAAAGGCAACTTCTAGACTCTCTGATTGTGAAAGAAAACACCTCCACAAATAAAATTTAAGAAAAATGTTACTACAAAGAAGGCAGTTTTAGTTGTACTGTAATTAGATTTTAAGGCAGAAAAGAACAGAACACTGCTTTAGATGTTATTAGAGGCAATAATATTTAATGATGCATTTCAATTCTAATTTTTCTTAAAGAATTGCAAGCCCCACTGTTTTCCCACACATCACAAGCCCCTCCTCTCACACTCAATCAGCGTTTTGTGAACTGTTCTTCTTAATTAACTAAATTGTTGTCTAGCCAGACATCTTGACTTCAAGAAAATGGATGTCGAGGGATTTGCTTGACAGAGGACCTAACAGAGTCTTCACGCAGAACAGAAACATGACATTGGCTCTGAAAGAAATTTATAGTCCTGCTGAACAGAGATTCAGCTACCAGCAGAAGAAACTGCTCCAGAGGCGCGATGACTAATATGTCACCACATCAGCAGTTCCTTTATGGAAGCAGAGAAAGAACACCCAAATAAATCAGATTTGTCACAGACCTAAATGCCATTAGGCATGTCAGCCGGGACCTGAATTAGGCATTTCAGAGCAATGGATGGGAAAGTTTCCACCGCACTTTTCCAGGAGCAACAAGGCAGCCATTTTGGTAGCTCATACTTTACATGCTTCCCCTGAAGATCTTCCCTAGATGTTGTTTCCAGATAATCCCACATATTTTATTTATTTTGGAAGGCAAACATGGAACTAAATATAGAAAGCACAACATATGCTGCAGCTCTTCTGTGTGCTTTTCGGGCTGTTCCATCTTTATAATTCTACACACACGTAATAGTAATAAGCAGTCTTTATTTTTTGAAGTAAGTGAAGAAAAAGCTATTTAGGTAATTTGCCCATTTTTGTTTCCAGGACAAGAGTATTATTGTAAAAATGACTATGTCACATATACAATAAGAGAGTCTTGCAAGTTATATATTATTAGTATTTACATATAATTCATATATATATATATCAACTAATTATATTTAATTTTGTTGTCTAGCACATAAGTTTACCTAAAAAAAACTTTTAAAATCTACCCAAAAAGGCCATTTTTATTGTATATTATTAATGCATCTCTTCACCTCAGAAATTTTATGGAGTATATCCTAAAACTTAGAAGAGTGTCTGACACATCATAGAAATAGCAACTATTTGTTGAATCTTTGATGAGTTACATTTTTTTAGGAGGAAAAGGTTTTGACTTATGTAAAGTTTTGAGTTATAAGGGCTATGACTTTTCCCTCCCCCCAGAAACATATAGATGCTTCTATTAAAAAGTATAGGATTTCATTTCCATTTGCAAAGCAAATATTTATACAACTCTGTTGCAACATGATTAGAAATTATTAGAAAATGGATATGCAAAGTTTCAACAAAAGTGTCCCTTCTTTTTATAAATACTGTTACATTTCTATTTGTTTTTTTTAATTGACACATAATAATTGTACATATGTATGGGGTACAGTGTGATGTCTCCATAGATGTATACCCTGTGCAATGATCCAATCAGAGTGATTAGCATATCTGTCACTTCAAATATTTATTATTTATTTTGGAAACATTAAAAATCTGCTCTTTTAGCTATTTGAAAATCTGCAATAAATTGTCATTAATTATAGTCATCATATAGTGCTATAGAAAATTAGAACTTATTCCTATCTACCTGTAGTTTTTTATTCTTCAACCAATTATGTCTATCCACCACCATTTACCAGCCTCTAGCAACCACTATTCTATTCTCTGCTTCTATGAGATTAACTTTTTTAGATTCTATATACAAGTGAGAACATGCTGTATTTATCTTTCTTTGCCTGGCTAAATATTTCCAATTGAATATATTCAATTCATTATATTATGTATATTTCTTTTATATATATATATTTTATTGCTTTTTAGGTTTGGGGATACATGTGAAGAACATGCAAGATTGCTGCATAGGTACATACATGGAAATGTGGTTTGCTGCCTTCCTCCCCATCACCTATACCTGACATTTCTCCCCATGTTATACCTCCCCAACTCCCCACCCCCTACTGTCCCTCCCCTAGTTGCTGCCTACAGATCCCAGTGTGTGATGCTCCCCTCCCTGTGTCCATGTGTTCTCATTGTTCAACACCTGCCTATGAATGAGAACATGCAGTGTTTGATTTTCTGTTCTTGTGTCAGTTTACTGAAAATGATGGTTTCCAGGTTCATCCATGTCCTTACAAAGGACACAAACTCATCATTTTTTATGGCTGCATAGTATTCCATGGTGTATATGTGCCACATTTTCCCTGTCCAGTCTATCATCGATGGCCATTTGGGTTGGTTCCAAGTCTTTGCTATTGTAAACAGTGTTGCAATGAACATCCACGTGCATGTGTCCTTATAATAGAAAAATTTATAATCCTTTGGATATATACCCAGTAATGGGATTGCTGGGCCAAATGGAATTTCTGTTTCTAGTCCTTGAGGAATTGCCACACTGTCTTCCACAGTGGTGAACTAATTTACACTCCCACCAATAGTGTAAAAGTGTTCCTATTTCTCCACATCCTCATATATTTCAAAAAAAAAAAATCAAAGATAATTGAAATGATGAGATTTGGGGGAGGAAAAAAACATACTTTCCTTGAACTCCATTGATCACTGGCAGATATTCAGCTTTCAAGACACTGAGATATCTTTTCTAATTCCTTGGATATATATATATAGGTGCTAGCTATTGTGAACGACAAGTAATTCCAATTTCATTAAAGAACTTGTCTAACTGAATTATACCTATCTGTGCATGCATATGTTTCCCCTACTAACTGGCATCTTTCTTTTTCATTAAATGGATATTTATTTACTGGCTGTAGAGGCACAAAGATGAATGGCATCTGTCTTGTGATCAGAAAACTTAGAATTTCACTGCAAGACAGTTATGCACTGAAAACATACATTAATATCAGGAAATGCTCATGATGACAGTAGATACGAAGTGCATTGTCAATGGGACAGAGCACCTACTGATGAACAAATGTGTTTAAATGTATTTCATAGAAAGAATTGTGGAACAACAAAAAATAAGAGGCATGATGTGAAATGGTATTGACAGAAAGGTATCCCAACTTATCTATATTTTAGATTTTAGTGGTAACATTTTACTTGTCCTTTAAAAATCGCATACTTGGCAACCTGAGACACATTTTAATCCACTTGAAAGAATCATGGAAACTCTT
The DNA here is from genome assembly GCF_009761245.1 of Sapajus apella. Classification (NCBI taxonomy): domain Eukaryota; kingdom Metazoa; phylum Chordata; class Mammalia; order Primates; family Cebidae; genus Sapajus; species Sapajus apella. The sequence continues at coordinate 1,953,927 of NW_022436985.1, forward strand.
TTCAGAGTAGGTGGAATTTGAGATGAGGCCTGAAAGTGACATAGGAAAGTGTTAAGTAGATAGAGGTTTGGAAAGATGGCATGTTTAAGTGGACAGCAAGAAGTAGAAAGAGGCTTTGTAAGCAGCGGAACAACTAACATAGGTATACAGAAATGAGACACTCTAACATGTCTAGGAAAGTAGTAATTCAATATTGCTGAATTGTATCATAAAAATAAGAGAAGAATTAGATTGACACTTAGAAGGAAACTGCAGTACAGTGTAGGATTTTTATCTTTGATCCTGGTTCTCCTCAAAAATGTCTGTTTATTGTAGTCATTCAAGAAGAGTTAATTGAATGAATGAATGAATGAATGACTCTGAAACTGCTGGATTACCTTGGAAAAATAGTATATAAATCTTCTTACTCTATCACACTTTCTCTGTACTTTTACTTAGCAAACATTTTGTGATAGTAAAGTGAGTCAACCCTGCTTAAGATATTCAATAGTTTGGATCTGTAGAAAAGCAAATGTCTAGAGGGAATTAAAAGTGGAAAGTATGTACTGGGGACTGAATAGGAGAAGGGAAAAGAAGGAAGAGGGAGACTTCATGCCACAGTGCACGTCTGATGCCTATAAAATTAAAGAGGGAAAAAAAGAGGTAGGGAGAACCTCAGGCTCTAACAAAGATGCAAGAAAAGTTTGGCTAGACACATAATGAGACCTCAAGCCCCAGTTGTTTATAAGAGGAATCCTGCATCTCACTCAATAATCCTGCAGTAGTACTACTGCTTGTTTAGTCATATGCCGGGAGCAGGCCATGGAAAGAAGAGTGTGGTCACAAATGCAATGCAATGGTGCATCTGACATTCAGCAGCTGGAGTCAACAGTTCATTATACTCTTCCCAGCAGGAGACCTAAGTGGCTCATTTGCATGGCTGCCACAATACATAAATCTAAATGAAATGTTGTCTGAAGACTAACTAAAACATCGTTAAAAATCATATAGAGACAATGTTCTGAAAATATTAGAATCATCCGTCTCTCAACTGATCTTTGTGAAATTGTAGTTCTCTGTGGTCTCATAATGGAACACAGCTAACAAAGCACTCAATTTTCCTGAAATCATGGCTGGGGTGATAAGGGAACAAACTCAGAAACTATTTGACTGATTGTAGCCACAATTTGGGAAAACAAACGATTATAATACATGCGTGTAAAAACCTTAAATATGTAAGTCAATTAACTGAAAAGAATATGGAAAACATCTATTATGGTGTTAATGAACTAAAGTCAACTACAAAGGAAATGAAAGTTTTAAATCCTGAACATTATTTAATGTCATTCCACTACTCATGTTCTCTTTACTGATTAGAAAGAATAAAAAGCAATGATTTTGTTGTAAAAATATATTTCAAAGTTTTGATGGTTTTAAAAATTTATCTAGGGAGAAAGCAAAGTTTTTACAGATATATGAATATTAACCAACAAACAATAAACTGGACTTTATACAAGACTAAAAAAAAAACAAAAACAGAATTTACCAAATGGAATAAATTAAGCTCATCAAATATAACATGAATGAAATTAGTTTCATTTGCACTAAAATATTCTTTATACATTTGATTCCTAAAACACTATTAAATGCCAAACATTAAAGGATGTACTGTAGGTAAAAAATCATTTGAAAAATAAGAACATAATATTCCCCTCACTTTTGAGGGCCTCACAGCCTAATAGGTGAATTTAAAAGAGTAATTACAATAGACGGACAGTACTCAAATGGTGATATAAGAGGACAGAAGGGAAAGTGTGTCACCGGTGGATTCTAAGCAAGCTTTTTACAATAGCCACATGGTATCAGTCAGAAAATAACTTTAGGCCAATTGGGAAAAAGAGTGTATCCTATGGAGAAGAAAAAATATATGCAAACACTGAGACTGAAAACTTTCAGAAAACTGCGCATAATTCACTCTGACTGAAGAGCAGGAAGATAGAGGAAGGAAATGAGTCTGGGACCTGTATGCTACATTATTTCCCTTCTTCTTATAAACAACAGGGATATAAAAGAACATTGATGAAGTGACATGACCTGATATATCAATCTGAAATATTGGTTCTATATAGTACGATGGATGAGAGTAGTGTAGGGAGAGTGGGGGAAGAGGGCATGAAAGAAACTATTATAAAATTCAAAATAAAATATGACCAGAACCGGAACTCAGGCAGTGGTAGTGACCATGGAAAGGATCAGTATGAGAAATGATAGATTAGGATGATGGACTGTTGTTCTCTGTGAAAGATTAGAGGCAGTGAAACAGAGAGAGAAAGACCTCACGTGTATCCCTGACTTCCTGAATGAACGCTAGGATGTCACTCTTAAAAGAAAGGATTCTAAGAAGAATCTTTAGATAGAGAGTGATATGGTTTGGCTCTGTGTCCCCTCCAAATCTCATCTCGAACTGTAATCCCCATGTGTGGAGGGAGAGACCTGGGTGGAGGTGACTGGATCACAAGGACGGTTTCTCCCATGCTGTTCTCACAGTAGTGAGGGAGTCCTTGTGAGACCTGATGGTTGAAAAGTGGTAATTACCCCTGTGCTTACTCTCTCTCCTGACACCATGTAAGACGTGCCTTGCTTCTACTTTGCCTTCCACCGTGATTGCAAGTTTCCTGAGATCTCCATAGCCATGCAGAACTGTGAGTCAATTAAATCTTTTTTTTTTTTTTTTTTTATAAATTACTCAGTCTTAAGCGGTTCTTTATAGCAGTGCGAGAAGAGACTAATACAGAGGGTATCATTATTAAGCAACTAAAAGCATAAAAAAAGAAACCAACCTGGAGATTTTAAAATATTTATTCACTATTCAGTGTTTAGTTGACTTATTCGCCAAGTATTCAATCCCCCCCATATACCAGGTACTGTCTTAGTCCAAAAGCATACAACAGTATAATGGGCAAGAATATCCCTCCCAGATACAGTATAATGGGCAAGTATAATGGACAAGAAATCAACAGTATAATGGGCAAGAAATCCCTCCCATATACCAGGTACTGTATTAGTCCAAAAGTTTACAATAGTAAAATGGGCAAGAATAATTGTTTTTTAACAGTTTATATTCCAGTGGAGGAAGTCAGGAAATAAATATGTAATAGGAGAGATTTTTATGAGAGCTGTGTATCAAATGAAGTAGTGGAGGACAAATGGAAGTACAAGGGCAATTTTAGTGGTAAATAAATAAATAAGTAAAGCAGAATTGAGAGTTCTCAGCATGTACATACTATTTAAAGATACGAAATGAGATAAGCTCATATGAGGATATAGATGTAGAAGGAGAAAGAGAAAGGGCTGGGACTGAGGTTGGAGATACTGCAGTATTGAAAAATATGAAAGAACAAGACAAATCAGCAATAATCAGTAGGAATGTCTAGTGAGTGAGACAAAAATCAGGAGATTGTTGTGTTCTGGAAATCAAGGGGAAACCATGTATTAAGAAGGAGGAAGTATCTTTAATAAGGAAGGTTTTATGGTACACCTGCCCCTGATGCTTCATGATTATTAAGAGAGTCATGGTCTCCGTTCATTGGCACTCACTTCCTGACCCTGATTATGGGATTTAAAAAAATTAGGGGAAACATGATCTTCCAGTTGGTTTATTACATGGCAAGGTAATGGTTCTGCCATTACTTCAAAGTCCTTTCCTCTGTGGTTATTTCAAGTGTCTTCCTTATACTCTGCTTTGCTGCTTTTGCCAAAGTTTTGCTGCTTGATGGTTTTAAGCCTCTAAGAGATGATTTACCTCAAGAATTGGGAAATGATCAATGAAGGTTTTCTGATTGGCTAAAAGCAAAATAAATATATAAAACATTTAAATTTCTATCTTGAATTTGTTTTCAAGCTTTCAAATTGTGTAATAAATTACCTGAAACTGGCAGTTCAACATCATCCCCTCTCCCTGAGGATTTAATTTAAAAGTTTGTTGAGGCCAATAAAAATAATTAGTAGGTTCACATTACAACATTTTAGCATTGTAATTTCATACCAGTTTCTTCCTTTTTCACAGAAAGAGCTCTACATAAAACTATAGAAAGGCAACTAATTTAATTTAACAATGATATTGAAACACTGGTTAGTTTCAATAATCAGTGTTCCTGGATTCATCTTCCTCAGGAACTCCTCAGTGTAATTCTGTGTGATTGCAATATATAAGAAGAAAACCAAACAGCTGATTATTATATCCTCTTTATGCTTACACTCTCAAATCAAAAGGAGCAAACACGTTGTGTGTGTGTGTGTCTCTGTGTGTGTGTGTGTGTGTGTGTGCACGCCTGTGTATTGTAGATGGCTCTGCATATTTCTGCTGGTTAAAATGTTCTTAAATACTTACTTTTCAATTAATTCAAGGATGTGTCTCTGCATCTTTGTTTTACTTATCCTAGCGAGAGGACATCTTCCCTTTGTCTTTCTCCAGTATAATTAGTATTATAATCTTTAGGTGAGAAATAAACTAATTTTGGATTAAAGCCCAATTAGTAACAATGCTTAGCATAGAGGTATGTAGCATGTAGACTATATAGAAACGTTTTATGATTAGTATTCATATACTAACTAGTGAAGACAATGGAATATAGCATTATAATTTTATTTTTTAAAGCACTCCATGGATTTAAGTGATTCCAGAACTAAGAACCTTTGTAATTGAACAATTATATTTTATATAGGCAATAATTTTTTCTGCAATTTTTAAAATAAATGATCAATTGAAGAGTGTTTTATGGATTCACAAGATCTTATCATCAAGTTAACTTGTCCAGAAGAACTAGATTTCATTGGAAGAGATTAAGATTTGAGCTTTGTCAGGACTTTGGGACGAACAACACATTTGATGAAATCTGCAACAAGTCGAATATTCAGTTAGTCATATTTTAGAAAGTGGCAAACTCAGATGGTATCTCCAAATGGAAATATTAGCATTTAGTTTGGTAATAGCTTTATTTATTAACATTAAAAATTGAAAGAATAAATTTACACTGTGACTTCCTTATCAAAGAAATTCTACTCCTTTTTTCACTTCAATTTTTTCTTTTATAAATTGCAGTGAATTCTTAGGTGGTACATTTGTATAAAACGTTTCTGGAGAGAAATATGAAATGCAGAGAAATTCCACAAAAAAAATTCAGAGAAATATCCATTTCATATTTCTCCCTAAGAAATTTTTCTTTTAATAAGTTATTCATAAAGAGATGTGACTTTTCAAGAAAATAAACATAGGTTTAAAAAACTATAAGCAAAGAAATAGTCAACACCAACTCAGGATGCTGGTTATTTCTGAGGGTGAGTTAGGAGAATGTAATTAGGAAGCGGAACACAGTATCCAGGGGTATGCTTCTACTTCTATCCCAGTGTTTTATGCATCTAATAGACTACTCACTTTAATTTTAAGTGATTTTCGTTCTTTTTCTAGCCTTGGTGATTTGACAATCATCTCTTCTCTAAGAGGGACAATGGCAAATAGTGAAAGCAAATAGATAGGTTTGACTAGTATTATGGAGAAAACAGGTAGTATATTTTGAAGAGGAAAGAAACCAGCATTTGGAACAGTAATAAATGTCAACATCATGAAAAACATAATCTTTGAAATTGAAATATTTGTGGATTTTGATTTCACTGACCAATCTAAGTGAAATGGTGTTGACCTACCCACTGTGATTATTATTTATGATTGGTATTCATGTCCTAATTGTTCATGTACTGATCATAGTTACACTATCTTCCTTTTCTTTTACGGGCCGAAATCAGCCACATGCTGCCTAAGCATGTTCTCATGCCCATTGGCACCCACATTTATCATACAGTTAAATGCAGAGAAGCCTAAGCTGTCAGGATACATCATTGGAAAGCTATTTATTCTAAGTAAACCTTTCAATATACTTTGCCAACTTCAAACAATGACCTGGGTAGAAAACATGAATTGAAATCACAGCTGTGCCACTTACTAGTGAAGTTGCAGCAAGTCATTTTGCTTGCCACTCTAAATCATTTGTGGAATAAAACACGGTACCATAAAAAATGGAAGAAATAAATTTACTTTATTTTCCGCATGTCAACTTGGTCTTCCACAAAATAAAATTTAGCACATAGCTGTGTTGTGAAGATTAAATGAGATAATATATGTGAAAGTGCTTGGTAAACACCAAAGCAGTGTACAAATAAGAGCCGCTATTGTCTCTGACTTCCCTTTTTATTTCAAGTAATTTACCACTAACCATGTCTCTGTCATTCACTTTTAAAGAATGATATTTTCTCTTATGATTTCTTCATTATTAAATATTTTTTGAGCTGATTAACTTCTCTTGGAAAAGATGAGACATTTCTAAATAGTAAATTATGTTAACCAATTTTTAGTGAAATAAGTGAATCAAATGACATGTTATAGGTTAAATACTTGTCTAATAAAATAAAAATGAGTCTTCATAACAGATTGCCACAGGAGATAGAAATATGTATAAGCGCTGAGATTATTTATTATGAAAGAATGAGCTTGGCAACCTTAGAGAAAAGTAAGATCTCTCCATTTAGTATTTTTCTCATTCTCAATCTGATTATTTTGTGTACTTAGTTTTGAAAATACAAACTATTTTTCTTCAGATTAATATAAATGTATATTGTATTTTTGTTTCTTTTTAAAAGTAGAAAACAAAAATGTATAAACTTGTCAAATGATGAAAAGTCACATCAAAATATTAATGGACTATTATAGGTATTCAGAAAGATTTGAGACCATGAGATTCACATGAGTGAAATAGTAATAATTTTTCAAACTACAGAGTTCACCAACTTTTAAAATACATGATATAAGTTCATTTGATAACAAATTTGAATTCTTTTGGTAGAATGTTTTTAACATAATAAGAATGTCTCAGTGACCAGGTAATGGTGTAGTTCTAAGAGACTGAAATAAATTAGAATATGCCATCCTTGTGATATTTCATTTTGTATCAAATGAATGTATGCAGATAAACGAGTATAAAATAATAATTACTTATGTAATAAAGGGATCACAAGTAAATTATTAGATAATGAAGGGAGGAAGCATATACCATCTTTACCATCTTGACTGTATATGTCAATAGCCTTCATGTTTGTTTTTTTTTTTCTTAAGAGTAGGGTCTCACTCTGTCACCCAGGTTAGAGTGACCATAGCTCACTACACCCTGGAACTCCTGGGCTCAAGTGTTATTCTGTCCTCTGCTCCCTAGTATCTGGAACTATAGGTGTACACCACCACACCTGGCTCCTACACATTGCTATGTATGATGTGATTGCTCCGTAAATACCTAAAACACAAAAATAGGTCATACTTCAAACCAGGTATAACTTAAGCATGAAAATATTTTTAAGGAATTTCAACTTCGTAAGAGCTGAATTATAAAGCAGTTGGAAGTGTTTTTCTTTATTTCCAAAATCATTCTGAGCTTACATTGAGAATTTTTGCACTTAAGGAAATGTCTTATTTTTTAACAGCTAGATTGAGTTCTGACATAAAATAACCTGCAGACACTAAAAGTGTAAATTTTGATGCATCTTCACCAATGCATATAAAATTGTTGTATACATCCGTGAAACAAATAAAGGTAATGAACATACCATCAGTCTTCAAAGTGTCCATAATCAGTTTTTTTCCCATTATGTTCCATTGATCTATTTATTTTCTTTATACATGTCTTTTTTTATGATCATAGATTTATAAGTCTTGAAATTCTTGGGTCTTTGGCTTCATAGTTTCCACCAAATTTGGAAAATATTCAGCCAGTATTTCTTCAAATACTTTGTCCCTACACCCCCATCCCCCAGCAGACTCCCCAGGTGTGCGCATGTTAGGCCACTTGAAGTCACACAGAACTTACTAATACTCTGTTCAGTAAGAGTATATTTGGATTATATTAATAAAATATAATATAAACTTATAAAATATTAATATAAAATATAAATTTAATATAAAATTAATATAATTAATATAAATATAAATTAATATAATATATTTTATTAATATAATATAATTAATATAAATAAAATTAATGTTTTACTAATATAATTTAATATTATTAAATCTTAATGAAATATTATATAAAATATAAAATATAATATAAATAATATAATATAAACTCTTAATAAAATACTTTTAATTTCATTTTGATTATTCTCTTTTCCCTGAGTGTTTGGATTTTAATAGTTTCTACTGGTGTGTCTACACCTTTACCGCTCATTTCTTCTGTAATAACTATTCAACTTTTATTCCCAACCAGTATATTTTTTTATCCCAGATGTGGTAGGTTTGTTTCCCGAAGTTTCATTTGGGTCTTTTATTACTTCAGTGTCTCTACTTATCTTTCTGAAAGTTTGCAATGCTATCATAATAACTGTTATCACATATTTGCAGCATAACTCTAACATCAGTTCTGAGTCAGTTTTAATGTATTTTTCTCCTTATTGTGGATAGTATGTTACTGCTGCTTTGCATGACAGGTGTCCCAGTCTGTTTTAGCTGCTATAAAAACATACCATAAATATGTGGTTTATGAACAACAGAAACTTATTTCTCATAGTACTGGAGGCTGGGAGTCTAATTTCACTGGCAGATTTGGTGTCTGGCAAGGGCTGGTTTTCTGATTCATAGACCATGACTTCTCACTTATGCTCATATGTTGCAAGGGGTTAGCTAGCTGTTTGGGACTTCTTTTTTAAGGGCACTAATCCCAAACATTATGGTTCTGCCCTTATGACCTAATTATCTCCCAAAGGTCTACTGCTAATGCCGTCATCTTGGGGGTTCGAATTTCCACATATGAATTTGAGGTAAACAAGCATTCAGTCTATAGCACAGGGTTTTTTATGACTTGGTGCTAAACATTGTACATTTTACCTTTTTGGGTGCTGAATATTTTTATATTCCTATAGATACACCTGAGAAAAAAAATTCTGGGATACAGCTGATTTACTTGTAAAGAGTTTGATCCTGTTGGATCTTCCTTTTATGCTTTGTGGAAGAGCCAGAACATCATTTAGTTTAGAGTTGATTATTCTGAGAACTCTACCTTATTCCCCAAGAACTGTGAAATTTTTCTGTTTGGCTAATTGGCAACAGGCACTATTACTGGCTGGGCTCTATTATTTCTAGTCCTTTCAAGTGGTTCTTGCCTCCTGAATCACACTGAAAACTCTCTCAGGACAGGAAATTGGGGCAATCACTGGACTCACCTAGTTTATTTATTAGCTCTATGAAATCACTGTACTTCATTGCCTGCTTGTGAATTGGATTACACATCTTCATTTCATATATTTGGGTTTTTGGTTGTTTCAGAAAGGAGGGTGTTTTTGCTCCCTGTTATTTCATCTGTTACAGAAACAGAGTTGGGATGTGTTTTTAAACAAAACTTGCAATAAAGCAAAATATGGAGATGATAAATAAGAATAAAAGCAATAGAAAAAATGCATGTTTTATTAAAATCATCAATGTAAATGGAACATAAAAGTTATATCTGACCAATGCCTGCAGAATTTCCTGAACTTATGATACTTCTCAGAATCACATAAGACCTATTGGGCTACCTATAAAAGCGTATATGCACTACTAGCTGTAGTTTTCCTTGAACTGATGGCTGACCCCTGCTGGGTATTTGGCAAATATAGTTAGGTGCTTGTAACCAGCGTGCAACTATTTGTTGCTAATTTGACTCAAAATTGAGAAGAATTCAATTAATAAGAGAAAAGAGAAAATTTAATTGGACAGTCAATCATCTTAATCTGGTTTTGTTTTTGTTTTTTGGTGGAAAAGTTAAAAATGATACTAAGGATACTTAAAGCCTGGGTGATACGGCTAAATGTTGCCATAAAAAAAGATAAATGCACATTGTAGAATTTGGTTGTTTCAAATTTTTAGACACCGAAAAAAAAGAAAAAAACACTTCATACTTGGCAAAGGAAAATTCAACTTAAAAATCAACACACATGCAGAAAAATTTGTCTTTTCAAAATATCTATTACAAATTTATTTTAAAAATATTTGTAAACTGCTGTACTAGAAGCTGAATAGAATTTCCTTTTAGTGTTTTTAGTGGATTTTTGAGGATCTGTTTAAATCGTTTATGCATATCGCTGAAAATTCACTTTATTGTTGAATTACTAATACACAGCTTATTTTAAAAGTTTACATTGCAAAATTTTTAAATGTTTTTAATTTGTCGCTTGAGAATTAAAAGAGAATCTCAGAAAGAATTACAAAAGCAAGACTTCACAAATGCCTTCATTTCTAAAGTGTAGTAAGTAGTGACAAGTCTATTTCTACCAACATATTGTATGCCAGACAACACCTGCAAAGAAAGCACACAAGGAACATTAAGTATCTGGAATAGGAAAATTACTTTCACTGATGGGCAGTCGAAATGCACCCAGGGAAGACAGAGAGAATAATGGTATCTCTGTATTTATTTTGATAAACCTATGACAGCGCTATTCTGTTCCTTGATAGACAAACATAATCTTTGAAATATGTTTGGGGATTCCTTGCACTTCAGCTTGTTTCTTTCATGGCTGCCTTTGATCACAAACCAAACCCAACTGAATGAAAAAAGTACATTTTTCTTTGTATATCAGAGCTAACCTAGCTATTTTATCTTTCATTACTGCATTTTGATTAGTATTTAAATGAACATTAACAGAAGCCTTAAGCAGCCCTTATATAGCACATTTATTCTGTCTTTATCCCTCCTATCCATTTATTAGCACTACCATAATTATTATTGTTTTATTATTAACAGCAACAATACAAACATTTCTATCTTACTAAGTTTCAATTCACTTTTATAACAATCAAAAATATCCCTAGCACAATCATGTTATATCCATAAGCCCTAATATCACCATGTTAAGTAGTTCAAAACTTATATGGTTTTGTAATTCTCCCATGTATTTCCAGTTATGTTGGCAAACAGCAGTGTGCATTGTTTCCTAGTAACCATTTGAAGCACAAAAGGAATTCTGAATGCACATCTAATGAAATCCATATATTAGAATTCTTGCCATTTCTATAGAGCCAGACAGAATACAAAATTTACTCTAAATTTTGTATTCAGCAGAAAAAATACTATAAAACATACTTTCAAGGATACGATTCATGTATATTAGCAGTATAAATATAGGACGGAAAAGTAATTGCATTTTCTGTCTCAATATTAATATTTTGTGATTTTTGTCCATAGTTAACCAAGAGAAACTGAAATATACTACCACCATATCTGTAGAAACCTGCTGCCTCTACAAATATTCTGCTTTTGAGCAAATCCCAACCAAAGACACTCTACGAAGCAATATATATACCTTTGCAGCTATCAAACAAATTCATGAATTGTTAAGTTCCACATTTTAAAAAATTGCTATAAATAAGAACCAAGACCAGCTTCTAGAAGAAAAGGAAAAAAAAAACAAGGCCTTCACATTCTTTATGACAATATATAATTGTTTATAACAAATTCAAGTTTGAGCTCTGAGAGGAAATGTGAATTTAACCCTACTGTCTTTCTAGACTTCATAAGAGAGATTTTTGAATAAATTTGTATAAAATATAATGTAATTAAAGTTTGAAAAGTTACTAGGTTACACCTGATATACAAAACTTCTTTGAGATTCATTGAGAAACCAACAATATATGTGCTTATCTTAGCCAATTGGATTTGGTGGATATTTGGAAAGTACCCTGTCAGTGACTAGAGGTATGACCACGAAAACATGATTTTAAACACTTTACGTTTGTATTTCCCACACTAAAATAAACAGTTTTCAAACCTGGTCATGGTGTCATAACAAAATGGTCATATGTCTAGTTAATTGACAGAAAATGTTGATTGCCTACAGCTTCTCAGACTCCTTAGGGCCACTCTGACATCCAAGGTCCACTGGATAGGAACTTCTGGAGAAATATTTTTCCAGAGGGTTCTATCTAAGATGATTTACCATCATCTCTTATTCCTAAAATATATATTATGGAACTGAAGCATCTCCATGAATTGTATAAAACCTGTACTCTTTCTCTACGTAGCTATTAAACTAGCAATGTGTTTGTGGAAAAATTATATAAAATTATTTAATAAAGTATTATTATGTGTGAATGTAATTGCCTGGTACTACACCTTCAAACTATTTTTCTAAAAGTGTTTATTGCTCCATATTTTGTCTAGATTGAAAGAAGACATTGTTATATAGATAGTGTTATTCAGAACAGAATCTCTTATCTCCATTTTTCTCTATCATGCTTGTTTTTATTCATGAAAGTCAGATCAAATTTATATCATGTTTCAAGCACAACAGTGTAAAATAATGCATAATATTAGAGACACTAGACATCGTTAGAAACATTGGCATTGTTATGGAACCAACCATGAACAACCCTATGCAAATGTATTACTACATAGAGTAAAAATACTTTAAAAATTATCCTTAACTCTGTCTTTCAAGCCAGCTGTAAGCAAGAATTTGCCATATTATTTTGTTTTTTGTGTGCAGGTACAATTTCGTTTATTTTTCCATTGTGGACTTTTCAGATGCCAGAGCCATAACAGATCTGCAGTTTTCAGCACGATGTACAACTGAAGAATTAAATTGCTATTTCTGTGACTGATGATACTACGAATAATGATGATTTCATGTAAATATCAATCAGGCCACATATCCAACTGCATAATTGGAACATAAAATCCTCTGAAATTTTACACTGAAGGAAAGGATGAAGAACAAATTGTGTAAGGGTTGACTTTTCAATTTTCTTGGGGCAATAGTCGGCTCTATGAAAGACTGTTAAGCTCTTTTCATGACAGTATACCTTTATAACATCCCATTTATTTCTCATTGCCAACTATGTACTGTTTTCTTATTTTCCAAATCATTTCTGAATCATGATGAAAACAACATTTCGTTGTTCTGACATATTTCCAGAGGAAATCACACACATTTTTCTATATACACACGTACAAACACATAGAGCACTATTTGTAGGAAAAGAGCAGCTCTGCTAGTTTCATGGCTCTAAAGAAAAGTTAGATCAATTCACAATCCATCATCTTTCACCAGTCATTGAAGTTCAGGGCTGAAAACTGCATGGGCTACTTGTCATTTGGACCAAGAAAGAAATAAAAAATGATATAAGATGATTTCCTTTGACATCAGAGACACAGATAGAGAAGATGTTTGGACCACATTGTCTGCTTTAGGGTCATCCCTGAAGCCATTAGCTATCATAATGATGAAACTGGAGTTACTTATTTTCCCACAATTTTCTGATGTGGCAGAAACAATGTTGCATTGGGGGCCTGAGTATTCTTCTAAGAGGTTATGTTATCCTTGAGATAAAACAGCAGGTATGATAGAATATTTTTTGCCCATAGAAGTAAAAATTACAAATTAGACATTAGAAACGTTATGCAAAATACACAAATTTGAAGGTTATTATCATGGAAAATTAGACTTTTCATACTATGATTGAAACATTTATAAGGTATATATGCTGCTTTTAGAGTTCTTGGCTCAGTACTTTTAGTTATTTGAGTCGCTTAAGGGTAGTATTTGACATCCTCTGTTTATTTATTTGTTTATTTTGTTGATCAGAGAGTGAACAAATATTTCTGAAAAAATATAACATATACCAGGCCTGGTGATATGTTAGAAGACAAAAGAGACCAAAAAGAAGAAAAAAAAAGACCCTGCACTGATAGAGCTTGAGTCCTAGTAGGAGAGACAGACAGTAAAAAACAAAACATTCATTTTTATAATAATTAAAAAAGGAAAAGTACCAGGCAAAAACAGTGAGGCAAATGGGAACAGTACCACCAATGGCAGAAGAGAAGAAAGAAGGAGGTTTGGAACTGCAGTACCATGAGGTTGGCAGGAGAAGGTTTCCTGAAAATATGGCATTTGACCCAAGTCCCAAAATAAGGAGCCAATCACAGGAATGTCTGTAGAAAGAGCATTCTGGGAAGAACAATCCATGCAAAGGTTGAGAGGTGGGAGTGTGCTTGGCATATTTGAGGAATAGCCAGGAGGCAAGTGTGGCTGAAACAAAGTGAGTAAGGAAGAGAATATAGAAGAGGAGAGCACAGAAGTAACAGCGTAAAATTAAAATGGGTGTTTTAAGACCACGATAGTAACTGTGAAGAGCCATTGAAAGGAGTTAAAGAAGGGCAAATTGATCTTAATTTGCTTTTAACCAACTAAGGGAGGGGCAAAGTAGGTGCTAGGAAATCCTTTAGGAACATTGGCAATAATCCAGATGAAAAAAATAGGTACTGAATAAAGAAATAAACATAATGTGTGCCCTTAAGGCATTCTTTGTAGGAAATACAGACGTGTGAAAATTTCAGCTTAGTAAAAATTATTACATGTAATAACCAATAAGTGTACTTAACTTGGATTTTGACACCAGGAAGGAATGATCAATTGTGATTAGGTGGAGAGGAAAGTGTTTCACAAAAGAGGAAACAAAACTCCCTTTTTTTTTTTTAGAACTATTTGCATTATACAAACTAAATTTAGGCTTTGTCAAATGATACATCAGTTTTCTCAAGTATTACATCAAAATATGCTATTAAGCTCATTGAAGGGGTGAGAATAAGAAACTTACGACTTTACAGATTGTATAATTTCAAAAAAATCGCTGAATTTAGTGTGTGCCTGTGTGTGTGTGTGTGTGTGTGTGTGTGTGTGTGTGTGTGTGTGTGTGTTAGCTCATTTAGCACCAAAAGGCTTGTTAAAGTAAAACAAAACTAAACAAAGAACAAGACCTTAGCTATCTATATTAAATGAAATATTATTTCAATTATAAAGCATTAGCTATATTATAAAGACAGAATAATACATTTTCTTTGTGTATTTTTTACGTGGTATCCTCTTTACTTGTCATTTACGTCTCTCTCCTCCTTTTCTTTGAGGTCTTTTTTTCTTCTTGAGTAGCATCAAAATCCATACCAATGATTCAGACTTGCAAATATTTACAAAAGATTAAGCAGGCTATCAGAGATGTCAACTAACCCACATTTCTACAGGAGGAAAACAGATTGTACAGAGTATAAATTTCATGAATTATTGCTTATTGTAAGTCACCATTGAAAAGACTTTATAATTCATTGGTTTCTTATTGAAAATGTACTCATTCAACTGTGAGAGATGCTAATGTGCTAAACTGTGAAAGTCAAGCTCTGTTTTGTGTTTTCCAAAATGCAAAACTGAAATAATTAAATTAAGTTCAACTGTGTTTTATTTTCAATTAATGACATTCATATGCAAAGTGTCTAATTCTATTGAAGTAGGTAAGGTTACATTATAAATTACATAATATCAATAAAGTGTATTTAGCATATACTGTAAAATATTACACAACCAAAGTTTGAATGTTACTTTCTGACTCTTATTCCCAAGTGTTCCTTGAACACCCATTATAATACTGGTTCTGAAAAAGGACTAAATTTTGAGGTTTAAAATTTAGCAACCATTAATTATAGTAACCATTAATCCTGGAATTTCATATGCAAAATTATCAGAATCATAAAATATTCCCATCTACAATCATATATTTTGTTTTATATAAATATGCATTACTAATTATATATTTGTAAAGAAATTTATATGTAAATAATTGTAAATATAGCATCGTACTTATAATATTTTCATCAATGAGTAAATCTCATATGCAAGTTTATCTAAAAATACTTTTCATCAAATCATCTTTCTAATCAGTGATTTTTTTAATATCAGAAATTAGTTTTGTATTTTCACTCTGAAAAATCATGAAACAAAGATCAGACATAAAAAATCTTTAAGCAAATGAATCATTTTCAGCGGGGAAGTAGGCTAGCTTGTCGTTAGCTCCCTTAGGATAGGCAATCCCATGGTATACTAACATTAAACCATCCTTAGTGAAGTTTAGAGTAGCCACAGCAGTCTTATAATTTACATAGTAAGTCCAAATAGGGTTCAGGAAAACATAAATTCTTTTCATGAAAAAGAGAGGAAGCCTTGGGTTGTGAAAGTCCACATGAAATATATCTAGTCTCAGGTATGTTGTTACATTTATTCCATTTGGGAAAGTAACCATTCGCAGATTATACTTTTTAAGGATGTTCAATGTCTAATGTCCTTGGGCAATAGTGAATTTGGTTCAAACATCATCATATACAGATCAAGCATGACTGGACAGAGTAAACTTCTTTCTTTCTTTTTTTCTTTTCTTTTCTTTTTTTTTTTTTTTTTTTCTGAGCTAGAGTCTTGCTTGTCACCCAGGCTGGAATGTAGTGGTGCAGTCTCAGCTCACTGCAACTTCTGCCTCCCAGATTCAAGTAATTTTTCTGCCTCAGCCTCCAAAGTAGCTGAGATTACAGGCATGAGCCTCCATGTGGGGTGAATTTTTGTATTTTTAGTAGAGATAAGTTTCACCATGTTGGCTAGGCTGGTCTCAAACTCCTGACCTCAAGTGATCTTTCTGCCTCAGCCTCCCAAAGAGTTGGGATTACAGGCATAAGCCACCATGCCCTGCCAGAGTAAACTTCTTTCTAAATCACATCTTGACGAGAAGACTTGTCTTTCCAATGGGAAAATAATTTAAGCATTTTTGTGATTCCACATCTGTGTCCTCTTGAATGAAACTGTATACTTGGTCCAATCTATCTTTTAAAGGCTATTGTCCTTCTCTCTCCAAATCTTTAACACCCATTTTCCTCCTTCCCACTCTAGTCCTAACGATGATTTCAATTTCACTGAGAAAAGAGAGAAATTGGAAGACTTTTCCCACTTATTTCTGCCACTTCATCTGCCAGCCTCCCTGTTGTACACACAACTGTACTTCCCCACCCAGAACCTGGAAGAACTGTCTTCTGGAAGAAGTTACTGCTACAACTTCTCTACTTAATGCACAGTAGTGTTTACCTATCAACAACTCAAGACAATCGCTCCAGCAATTCTACCCTCTCACATTAATTTTCCTCTTGTATCATATCATCTCCAACAACTCTAATCTTAAAAATATATACACATGTACATACATTTGCATATACATATATGACATACACATTATACATATATGTATGCATATACATGGTTTACATATATAACATATGTATGTTATATATATTTACATGTATATGTTATACATATATGTATATAGAGATATTGAATAGTAATGTGCTATAACCCGTATTAAAATAAATAAATTTTAATTTTAAACAAATCTCAAACTCATATATCCTAGAAGCTACTGCCTTATTTTTCTTTCTTTTCTCAGCAAACTCCATAAGTGTTTTCTGTATCTGTTGTCAGGATTTCTTTACATTCTCTCTTAAACTCAATTTCATTGGACTTTTTGATACTATCTGCCCATGCTTTCTACTTAGCTTTATTAAGGTCAAATGATAATATCAAAATAATATCAAAAATATTAAAAAGAAGACTCAGGTTCTGTTTGGGTTGTGCTAAGTTTCATGAACTTAACAAAAATAACTTTCTGCTCTTGAATGTTTTTCTTTACCTTTTGCCCTTTTGCAGTATCAAGCCCATCTTTGTTCAGTCTCTTCAAATCTCCACTTCACTTCTGCAACTGATCTTCAGGGTAATGGCCACTTTATGGCATTCATACTACCTGTATTAGTCTGTTCTTGCATTGCTATAAATACCTGAGATTGAGTAATTTATTTAAAAAAGAAAAAGAGGCTTAATTGGCTCACAATTCTTCAGGCTTTATAGGAAGTGTGGTGCCAACATCTGCTTGGCTTCTGGGAAGCCCTCAAGAACCTTAAAATTATGTCAGAAGGTGAAAGGGGAGCAGGTACATTACATGAAAGCAGGTCCAAGAGAGAGCACCCAAGGTGCACACATGTTAAATAAGCAGAGCTCGTGGGAAGTCACTCACCATCAGAAGGACAGCACCAAAGGAACAGTACTAAATCATACATAAGAAACCTACCCTGGTAACCCAATCACCTCCCACCAGGCCCCACCTCCAGTATTGGAGATTACATTTCAACATGAGATTTGGAGGGGACACACAGCTAAACTATAACACTGCCTATGCCCTCTGTCATATGATGCCTTCAGCCTCTTCCTTTTACATAGATTCCAGAAAACCATATTCTATTGTTTCTCTTCATTCTTTCTAACATCTATTTCTCATTTTCCTTCACTGGTTGATTTCAAATACCAGCCCTCTAAACAGTAATCTGATCTCCCATGCCCCAAGTTTTCATTCTCTGCCCTCTCCCCTTAGTACTCGCCAGGTAATCTCATTAATTTCCCTTTCTTATCTGTCTTTTCCTTTCACTGGCTCCCAAATATCTGCCTTTCAAATTTTATCTTCATGCTGAACTTCTGAGTTAAAATTTTAGTTTTATATTGAGTATTTAATTTTTTTCCTCATACAACATTTTAAAGCATAAACTCAATCTCTCTCTACCACATACACATCTTCTTCTACCCTTTCCTTGAAATTAGAGACTTATTATGCATCCATTCCAGGATCAATTACTGACTATCCAAATCATACCACAAATAATTCAAAATCATCATTTAAAATCTCTCTTGACTTACCTCTCTCATCTTCATTCTCACTACTTTTATTTAGGTGCATCCTCATTTCTCACAATTACTGCAGCAGGTTTCTGACTCGTTTCACTCACTGAAATGGTATCTCCCCATGACAACACCAGCTGATATTTTAGGCTAATGGTTCAGTCCAGCATTCCTTTGTTTTAAATATTCCTGGCCTCTCGTTGGTTCTAAAATAAAGTCCAAGCTCCTTAGCTTGGGACACACATTCTTCTTCAACTCTTTCCCTGATCTTTTCCCTCCTTCCTGTGTTGCTTCTGACCACACCTTCTCCTGTTTTCTATCTTCGCACCAGCCTAAACTGGTCTTTCTCCACCTATCCTTAGGCCTTTGCATCTCTATGACTTTGCCATGTTTTTCACCCTTATCTGAATGCTCTAAATCCTTCTTCTCCCAAACCTCTTTTTAAGATCCAAGTGGCTACTAACTCCTATGCAAAATCTAAAGAAGCAGTCATTCTTTCTGGAGGTTTGGTCAGAATAAAGAATCATTTCACCTCCAATGCCCCTGAAGCACCATGTATATACCTCTATTATATATAGCATTTATTTGTTGCTTAATTATTATTTATGAGTATATCCCAAATATAATATCTTCAGACTCAGCAACCACCTCAGAATCATCCCTTGACAGAAAGAAAGAATAATCGTGAATCCTAACTCAACTTTTTGCCCTAAAAACTATATTTGTACCCTACCTCTACTGTTTACCAATCGTGTAAGCCAAGCAAAACACATAAGCTTGCTGCTACATCGTTTCTCCTCTGACAAATGAAAATAATAATTATAACTTCTTTTCTGGTAATTTTAAGAATGCTTTAGGAAGTTATATATGAGGTACCACAAATCACAGTGCCTAGATTGTGGTATATAGCCTTCCTTCCTCAGTTCCTCTTTTTATCCCCAGCCCAAAGCACTTCGTCAGCTCATAGGGAGTGTTAAACACAGTAAATATACATGAATAAAACTATCTGGGTGTTGTATTCAGTGTATCCAAACCTCCCCAAGACTTAATGACTTAAAGCAAGGACAGCTTGGTTGTGTTCCATTCAGCGTCAGCTATAGTGGTCTGAAGGCTGAAAAGTTTAAATCATTTTAAGATTTGCTTACATATCTGCCTGGCATTTGATGCTGCCTGCTAGGTCAGACCTCTGCTGGAGCTGTGGCCAGAACTCCCACACACAGGCATTTCATATGGCTTCCTCACAGAGTGGTGAATGGGTTCCAAGAACAAGTGTACCAAGGACAGCAAGAGGGGAAGTTGTGTTACCTTTTATGACCTCAACTGGAATTCACACAGCATCACTTCTATCATATAGCCAAATTCTACCAGTCAGAAGTGTGTAACTAAGGCTGGCCTATATTCAAGTAAAGAGGAATTACACTTCATCTCTTGAGGGAAATAGTGTTGAGGAAGTTGCTCACATATTTTTAAGTCACTGTGCATCCATCTAATAGTGTCAACATCTATACCAGGCTGTTGTATTGAATATAGAAATGAGCCCATTTGAGAATATCAAGGACCCAACAACATATGAATTAGAGATCTAGTAAGGCTAAAAAGAAAACAAACAAACAAACAAACAAAAACTTAGACCAGAATTTCAGAAACCTGGGTCTCAATTCCAGATGTGCTCAGCTAAAAGCTAACTGGGCCCTACCTACAAACAAGTCACAACTTTTAAGTCTCACTTTTCCTGTCTCTAAAATGGGGATAATAACTATTATGCAGTCAATCTCACAAAGCTTTGAGAATCAAAAGAGGTAACACAAGTAAAGATATTATGAATGCTACAATCTAGATAAAATGCTCTGTTATTGGAGTAGGGGATGAAAGAGCAAAGCCATCCTTATTTGACATAGCAATAGCAATTCACTCTTATCTTCATTAGATTTACTTTTACCTCTTGGAAATATAAACTCTCTGTTCTTTAATTTCCTTTATGTAAGAAGTGAATTTTGATAAATGCTACTGTTATTATTTAGGTACAAGAAAAAATATTAAGCTCTTGAAGCAGGTGTTTTGCAAGTATCCATCATATGATTACATATACCACCACAGTGATATACTCTATGTATTTCAAGTTATACATTTCAATAAAGTAATACCAAGTGACATTTCACAATCTAAGTTTGTCCTGCTTTAAAAAAATGGATACTAGGTTTGTAGAAAATGTCAAAGAGCATTGATGAAAGTATCTGATATTTAAAATATCAAGCACCCCAATATCCAATATATAAAACAAAAAGGGTAACTAAAGTGTGCACTCTGAACAATATATGGCATTTTTAATCCTTCTGTTTAATGATACTTTGCATTTATATAGCTCCTTTCCTTATACCAATTTAAATCATTCCACAATTTCCCTGTTAAGGTATATTATACCTTTTTTTTTCAACTTCATCTGGATTTATTCATTATTCAGCCTATAATACACTTGATGGTTTTTTTTAATATTCTTTTGTCTATCCAGATGTATCCATAAGATAGGAGTCTAGTAACTGGGAGTTCATTGAAATGTTTATGGATCTACAAAAGAAAACATTGTATGTATTTGGCTGCATTTAAATGTAAAATGCCTCTTCAATATAAAATATGGTGAACAAAGTTCAAAGAGAAGCTACAGCCTAGAATGAGATATTTCAAACACATAATAGACAAATAATTTGAATTAAAATATATGAACTATTACTAAAAATAACTGATAAAAAGAAACAACTAAATCAAATGAATATAGAATACAATCAAGAAGGTCACAGAAAAGAAAGCCCAAATTGCCAATAAACACAAAGAAACAGTCTTGATATTACTAAAACCAAGGACCTTTGAATTAGAGCAACAAAGGAAGGCCATTTCATACCCATCAATGGTCAAGTTCTAAAACTCAACAAAACCAAGTTTTGCCATAAAAATTGGAATCTCTCATATACTTTAAAAATGGAAGCTCTCATACACTCCTCCTAGCTTGCAATACTGCATAATGACAAGTGAAGATAAAAATATGTAATGAAAAATAAATATTTTAAGAAACAGCTCTTAGTAGTTGCTATATGTTTTTTAATCAGTTTGCTCAATCATAAAAGATACATTGAATGCATTCTATATGACAGAATCCATGTTGGATGTTATCTCGGTCTAAGATAAGTAGCTTTTATCTTAGTCACTCAATAAAAGGCATATTTAATAATGTTTCCTGAAGTTTTGGGCTAACAGTTACCAATGTTCAATGTCATTGTACATAAGTCAGTTTGTGATTACTTATGAAAACAATATAGTATATAACTGTGTAAATTTGTGGGTTAGACTTTGTCCTATTTCCAATCCTGTCCTATAAGATAAATTCTTTTCAGAAATGGGGTTCTTGCAGCTTGGAACATAATTTCCAATGACAGCTTTAAATATAAATTCACAACGTGTTATATCTCATACAACTTTTGTAGAAATGAAGTGACATGCTCAGTGAAAGTATGTTGGCCAACTCAAAAAGCATCTTAAATGAACTGGATAGTATCAATGCCACAGATACTGAATGTAAAGTTTGAATGAGAAAGTGAAATAAGGCAATAATTATAAATTAATTTGTTATTTTATATATTGTTATACTACATAAATACATATCTAAATTAATAAAAATATACCTTCTTTACCAAAAATGGGAAAAACATTTTTTTTTTGCCTGTATGTATTTTCCAACTGGGAAAGTAAAGTATAATCTTACATTTTGACATGTATTCAGACATACAGTGTACGTCTCCCTTGCTTTAAAATTCTTCAGTGGCTCCTGACAGCCAAGAGGACAAAGTTCAAGCCTCTTATGAAAACATGCAAGGATTCTAGAATCTGGCTTTTACCTAATCCTCCAGTTTTTATATATTAGTTTCCCTTAAAGTTCAGTAAAACAGGCTATTTGAGATTCTGCTAAAGGGCTAGACTCTCTCCCCATTGTTCTTTGCTCTGTCTTACCTCATGGCCCAAGGCACTTCAAAGCTTCAATTCCTGTCATGCCTCCTGTTTGAAAAAATTCCCTGAGCAGAACCACTTACAAACCCCTTCTTTTCTTGCAGACCATCCTTTTCATATCCTTTATGTAGCACTATATCCTAATTTTCTCTAAAAGACTAATGTGATGAATAAGAGTACGTGCTTCAGAGTTAGGCAGAAACTAACATTCAAGCTTTGTCACTTAAAAGCTGTATGACCTTTGTCAATTTACTTAAGTTCTCTAGTTGTAAAATAGGGATAATAATATTTACTAATATGGTGTTATGAGGCTTCAATTACTTACAAAAATATTGGGGACAACACATGACACAAAATGGGTATCAGTAAATGAATGGTAGATACTGTCATCATTTTTATTACTGATATAGCATCATTTCATTTCCTCCTCAAAATATCTAAAGTCTTTAGAACAAATGGAATTTTTTTTTTTGCATTACTTAATGTTTTGACTGGAATACATACTTAATGCTTGGATGGATAAATGAATAAATGAGTAGGACCTCGAGAAATGAGCAAAATACTCATAGTTTCTTCCATATAGAGTAAAGGAGAATAATCAAGTCTCTTTCCCTCCACTATATATCTACAGCACAAACCATATACTCTTTTTGAGGGTATAAAATATCTCATTATGTCATTTTACTATGAATTATTGCTGAGAAATATCACATTACCTAAACATGAGAAGTGGTTTGCACATGCAGAATCTTAAATTTTGTCTGCTGAATTTAGCTCACTTTTTAAGGATGATCTGAAATAGTTTGAGTTGTTACTAGTAGTGTATACCTCAGAGTTCTTTAGGCCAGCGGCTCTATAGCTAGTCTGACACTTAGATACAGATTGTGACGAATCTAGAGTCAGGGGAGTAAGTGTCACAGTGTCAGGGGCTACCAGCCACAGGACAGGCGAGGGAAGGGATGAACAACTCAATGATTCATGAACAAATGGATCAAATGGGAGATGGAAGAACTGATGACAATAAGAAAGATGAGAAAGGCTTCAAGTTCAGATGCCTCTGTTTCCCAGAATTTTATTTAAAAGGTTTCAACTAAGGTATTCATGATGTTGACATTGACTTATTTGCATGGGTTAAAAGAACTCTGAGACTTTCTCCTTCTTAGGTGGCCAGATTATTGAACAGTATAGTTTAATTCTGATAAATATTTTCCCAGTGAGGATTGCTAATGTCCCCAGTGGACAAACTGGAGAAGCCACTGAAGGGCAGATAGATATTCTACTGTAAATAAATTGACATTGCCATTTATCACTATTCCCTTGAGAGTGTAGTCAGCATTGAATCCACAGAGCCTATAAGCCCTGGTAGAGCTTAGAAAAATTAAATTTCAGTGTCTATAAGTCTAAGTTGTCCCTGAAGTAGAGGCAGAAACAACAAAACCAACCATTCAACTTTCCCTCCTTTACCAACTTAAGAAAATTACACACACCATTGTCATTATTCTCTTCAGCCTGCTTTAATTAAAAACACACATTGCACTTCGAATGTGTCTACTATACACATGTCTTCTGATTCCAGGCTCCTGTGACAAAAGGCCAGTAGACACAGTGATCAGGTATGATGTGTTTAAGTCCAGGTCCACCAGGACAGATGTTACAAATAAAAATTGACTTAATTAACTAAGATGTGCTAAAAAAAGAAATGACCACAATCTCCACCATTCTATTAGTATCCTATGAAATCAAGTGTGCCCCACCCTCCAATATTTTCACAGTAAGAGAAAAGCTGTGGATTTTTGTTTGCTTGTTTCTATCACTATTATTTGAGTTGTCTCAAATTCATCTCAGAGAGTAAGACAATTGATATGTTTGGGCTCTGTGTCCCCACCCAAATCTCATCTTGTAGCTCCCATAATTCCCACGTGTTCTGGGAAGGACCCCACAGGAGATGCTTGAAATATGGGGCGGGGTCGTCCATGCTGTTCACCTGATAGTGAATGGGTCTCATGAAATCTGATGGTTTTAAAAACAGGATTTGGCCCTGCACAAACTCTTTTTTTGTTTTTTGGGGGGTTCTTTTTGGCTGCTGCCATCAACATAAAACGTGACTTGTTCCTCCTTGCCTTTCCGCATGATTGTGAGGCTTCCCCAGCCATGTGGAACTGTGCCTTCCCCACAAACCTCTTTCCTTTGTAAATTTACCAGTCTCAGGTAAGTCTTTATCAGCAGCTTGAAAATGGGCTAATTCAAAAACGAAGGCTTGTTTTGCTTTCCCTGCAGCAAATCACCTTTTACAGCCGGGGCTGTGAGCTCTCTATCAAAATCTTATTCTCGATTCTCAATAATATCATTTATTATTACCTCAAGGTGGATGCACCATCACAAATTCTATTATAAAGATACAACAGCACAATTTCTCAGAACATTTCTGAAATGAATTCTTACTTATTTTTCATCCTTTTCTAAAAAGAGTAGCTTCACAATGAGGTCCCAAACAGATTTTGGATAAAGTCACTGTCAAATTACATCCATCTATATGCTGTCAATAGCTCACCCACTCTTCTCAGGGGAGTCTCTCATTTGAAATCAGAAATTCTGACAAAGAATTTCTGGGAATGTGTGCATCACATCTATCACTAGAGTGCACTGCTTTATTTTAGAAATCTCATTTAGAACTCTGTTTAACCATCCTCAAATCATCTTATTCCTTATGAGGACTGTCTGAATAGCCAGTGAGTCCCTTTCAGGGTTGTGAAACTGATCCCTTTATTGATGTAGCTCCACTGTTCTGTCTACTCTCCTGGAGTGATGCTCTGGAAAAACAAAGTTGCGTGCAATGCAGTTTCATGTCAAATTAGCATATGGGATAGCATATGGAATGACAACTAGAGGACTGGTTTCTCAGACCTGAGAAGGTACCAAAAAAACATTTGCAGAAGAGACACATCTCTCACTGAAAATGCAGCTGCCCAACACACAATTGTCTCCCAGTAGACTGGTACTGGCAAAGACAACCATCTTGACTGAAAAGAACACTGCCAAGAAACTGACCTTAGGGGGAATGGAAGAGAGCAGAGCATGATATTTACATTTCTTTGAAGTCTCTTTCAAGTTTTGAAAATCACTCCTAAAAATACACTCAAATGTGACTAGAAATATATTTTCTGCTCTCTTAGAATGGTTTTTAGGTAGGAGATACACTGGTGGACATTGATTCTTGTCCATCCCTATATTTTCTAATCTTCTGCACAGCCTGGCTTAAAATAAAGGAATTCAACAGATTAGCAATATTAAATATAGACATTTATGTTTTCTTTCTTATCTCTCTCAATTTAATAGTTTAGGACTTTCTTGAAAACTTCTAAACCTATGGTGTACTTTGGTATCCCACACATTCTGAAGAGAGAGGACTAATCTCTGACTCTTTCTCTAATTTGTAACTATTGTAAAGTATTTCAGCATCACACACTTTATCATACAACTGTCAGTAAAGAATACTTTGAAGATATTGTCAAATCCTTCATGTGGGTGACAAGTTGTTTCACAGCTTTTTATTTCAATCAACTTTTAAAATATCATTAACCAGAAAACTCATTCTATCTCAAAGAAATGAATTTTAATGCATTAAATATGATCCACTGTAGAGACTATCTGTGGGAAGGACATGTATACGAAAACCTCTGGTATGCAGACACAATATAGTGAGATTATCAAATAACATTTTTAAAGTTCTAGTCTCTATGAGCCCTTGGTAAAATGCCTATAGTTGCCCATGATCTTCCTCATAAGCCTTTCCCTAAAATTCTCATTCACATAAACTTGCCTCGAAGTGTTTCTTTCCTTTGCCAGCAAATTATGACTCATTTCCACAGCATCTAATTAATATTTACAACTCTAATTGCCTTCATAGATAAACCTAGTTTTTTAAGCACTACAATGCTCATTCTTTCATTTCGGTAAAGCTGACATTCTTTTATATGATATTCTAATAGTTCAACCACCACACCTCAGTAATTTTCAACTTTCCCACTGCCTAGTTTAACATGTAAAACACAGTAGAGGTTCAATTTAAGTATACTGAATGATATTGAACTTTAACATCTGATCCTTTACAGTTGTTCTAATTCATGCTCAACTTTGTCTTTCTTTTTCCTCATCGAGTCAGGATTCTAAGTCATTTCATTAATATATCAAATACTCTAAAAACGGATGTCATTTTATGAACTATTTGGCCTTCCTCCGTCACTTCGCCATTTGAGCCTCAATTTCCTCACCTGTAAAATCAGAATATTATCTTTAGTTTGGGAGTTTTTGTGGGAATCATAGTCATATAACATGGGTTATTTAACTTACTGAAAGTGAAATACTTTTGCTTGATAAAGAGGGAATAAAGCAAATGGAATGAATGATTCCATCAGTTTTTCTACCCAATAAGTCTCTGTCCTGGAGTAAGCCTGAGATGAAGGATGTAAATCTGTTAATCACTTTCTTTTAGTCAAAGATAAATATTTTTCATGCGACATAGTTCCAAAATGTAAGCTGCCAATTTCAAACAGAACTAGCAATCTGTTTCAGTGCTGAAGGAAAAGCTGGCTGCATTAGATTTAATGAACAGTGTTCAATCTATGTCTTTCTTTGGAAATTCTCCAAGGATATATTTCAGTATATGAAATGTTCATGCCGGCTGATGTTAGAATCTAATACTTGTGAATGATACATTTTGTTTTATTTTGCAATAATGGTTATAAGGCTAGGCATGGGGGCACACACCTGTAACCCTGGAACTTTGGGAGGCTAAGGTGGGTGGATCATGAGGTCAAGAGATTGAGACTATACTGGCCAGCATGGTGAAATCACATCTCTACTAAAAATACAAAAATTAGCTGGGAATGGTGGTGTGCACCTGTAGTCCCAGCTACTCAGGAGGCTGAGGCAAGAGAATCACTTGTACCTGGGTGGTGGAGGTTGCAGTGAGCTGAGATCATGCCACTGCACTCGAGCCAGGTGATAGGGTGAGACTCAATCTCAAAAAAATAAATAAATAAATAACTAATAATGTTTATAAATTGCCCTGCTCATCACCTCTCACACATTAATAACATTCAATCATAGTAGGTGATTATTATTCATTGTTTTATCACACAACAGAATAAATAAAATAACCACAACTGGTTATTTTAGCTCCTTGAGGTTTTATCATGTTTCTTACAGTGAAATTTCCAGTTTTCTCAAGTCCCCATTTATTTCTCCCCTTTCTTTTGTAACGGGCATTCAATATCCATTGCCACTCTTCAAATTAAGGTTATCCGCCGTGAATACCTTTTTTACATCTTTCCATGTCAAAGCACCCCTTTATATTTAACCTTTTTCTTACACTGGCTTTTCTGAGGAAGAATAAAGCTTGTCCAACTTAAGTCAAGGACCCAAGATCTGTGTCTAGCCCCCCACCCACTTTGTTTTACTCATTTCACAATTTGTACATTGTTTTTCTATTATGTAGATCTACCACAGGTCTTCTTGGTACTAACAACAAACTTTCTTCACTCTTGCTTAAAACGAGGTAACAGCACCTAATCTATAAGCTATTGCCTCTACTCTTGGACACATCTGAGGAAGGAATCTGTTATGAAGAAAGAGAAAGAAAGAAAAAAAGAAAGAAAGAAGAAATACAGAAAGAAAGAATGAAATACAG